>NC_056739.1:1310445166-1310665166 GCF_019279795.1 Protopterus annectens
TGTTGCTTTATCCAAATGTCTGCCTGCTTCTCTTTTTTACTCACATGTGCTCACCAACCTTTCATGCCAGCCTAGGCTTCCTGCCCAACCCCCCCCCCACATACCACCCTGTGCAAGTGATGAGAACTGTGCCATATCCCTCCCTGTTTTCTATCTTTTGGATTCAGGAATACATAAGCTTTGTGTCTGCTGCTCAGGGTGCATAGCTGACTTGGTGCTTAGTATGTCT
This sequence comes from Protopterus annectens, assembly GCF_019279795.1. Taxonomy (NCBI): domain Eukaryota; kingdom Metazoa; phylum Chordata; order Ceratodontiformes; family Protopteridae; genus Protopterus; species Protopterus annectens. The sequence continues at coordinate 1,310,445,396 of NC_056739.1, forward strand.
GCATTTGTGATGTTGCATAATTAATTGTACCTTTGACTTATATTGGTTTTAGAAAGTTAGACAGTTGATAGCATCAACTTTTTTCCATCTTTATTTTTAATGATCTTGTGAGGGTTTTGAAGTCTGAAACTGACATGTGTGTCATTACTTTCTAACTTCTCTCCTTAGTGATTTTCCAGTACAAATTTATGGTGCTAAACTGTGGGAATGCAGTGACCATCAGTACTTTTGAGAGGTATGACTATGTGAATTGTTGATGCTTGAGGCCTACTACTTAATAACAGGCACACAAAAAGTCAAATAAGACTCTATTGTCACATGTTAAGGTCATTTCTATACAAATCTCCCACTTTTTAGTTGCTTACGCTACCAAGTAACAACATTGAATGAGATGACAGTCATTCATATTATTACAAAATACACTTCAGATTCAACACTTACCTTGTAAATCCAGCAGTTGCAACAGTTTTAGTTCAGGGATGATTTTGTCTGATACAAGCAGTACACAATGCATGGATGGGTAAAGGCTGTGAGAGTTGCCTGGCATCAATGTAACTATATGTATATGCATAGGAGTAAGGTTTTTGTCCTTACTTCATGAGTGAGTGTGCTATTAATTGTCTCTTAATCAATGCAAGGGCATATTGAGCATGCCTAAGTCTGCCTACACTCACAGCAGCTGCTGGTTCCTCCTCTGACTCCTCACCTGCATGTGGCTGTGGTGGCCTTGCCACTTTGCCATTTGTGGTGGGATGTGTGCCCCTTCTCCTTGTTGATCCTGTTGAAGCTGTTTTCTCAGGATGATGTTGCATAGCATGACACATACTGCGAATATTTCACTACATGTCCATGGATTGTACTGTAAGGGTCCCCCAGATGTATCTAGGCACTAGAACTCTGACTTCAGCACCCAAATACATGCTCTATGATATTTTTGGTTTGACATGTGCCTCATTATGATGTTCTTCAGCAGATCAGTGTGCATTTCTGATGGGTGTCATCAGTCACTGCTCCAGTGCATAATCTGCATCCCCCAGTAAATGACCCTGTGGGATATCCACCCTAGTGAACATCTGATACAGTTGGGAGGTGTGCCAACACACATGTTCATGATGATTCCCTTGGCGTTACACATGACTTGGCAATTAATAGAGTGGAAACTCTTTCTATTAATGCAGAGCCTTTCCTTTTCCCAGGGTGGTGCCTTAATATTTACGTGTGCAATCTATGGCACCCAGTACTTCAGGGTAGTGTGATACAAGGTAGAACTCCTGCATAATTCTGGCCCTATCCTCAGGTGTACAGGGAAAATCTATCTGGTCACAAGTATGTTGGAGCATAGCATTCAAAAATTGATGGAGGATCCTGGATGCTGATGCCTGTGACATCCCCAGCATGTCCCCTGTTTGTTTCTGAAAAGTACCTGTAGATAAAATTCCAAGTGATATATATAACTTTGTCTCCCCTCGGATGCGTTCCCCTCGATTTGTTCTGGCTCTGAGTTGAGGATGACAGAGGTTGCAGAGTTCATGTAGTGTGTCTCTATCCACCCTGGAGTGCTCTACAATTTCCATATCATGTAGATTGTGATAAGTTACCCGGGGTCTGAAAACTCTTCTCTTTTTTGGCCTTGTTATATTAGCAGCAGCAGCAGCAACATAGACTTCAGCCTGTTGTACATACACATGAATTAGCAACAACAACCCCAACATGGTTTCTGTGTAGACTCCTTTCCATGGCTGTATTCTAACAGGTTTTGGAATTTGTAGGGAAAACCAGCACTGAGCCTACACGGTTGCTTTATAGCTTGTTGAATAGCTCCTCCATGTTGGATTGGTTAATTAGCATACGATTCAGCTGCTTATGCAGTAATTTGCATTCCATGGTGTTTACCTTGTTTGCGCGGCAGTGTGTGGCTCTACACACTGTGTAGAGATGCTTATTGACTCCAAAACAGTGTGCTACCATGTGTGCATTGCAGTGTAAATGGACCGTGTAGGCTTTACTAAATCTGGCTGCAAGAGTTTCCTTTGATTGGCACAGAAAATGTTGGGATGATGGTGGAATGGGTTCCCTGATATTCAGTTGTATGCTACTTCAACAATTGCAAACGTTATAGCATTGTGGTTAAATTCATCTTATAATTCAAAATAGAAACAAATACATCAAGAAATATTATTATAAAAAATAAATATATTGCAACCAGTCATAAACAAATAGTATTAAATAGTTTTGTCTAGTTATAAAAAGATTTTTGCGTAAATGGTATTACATGATCTTCTCAAATTCCCTATTTAAATAACATAATTTCCTTTTTCCAAAAGTTCACATATTCTAATCATTGTATTGAAGACTTAATATATCTATGTTTCCAATTGCATATACAAACGACTGCTTAGAAACTCATAACTTCAACAAAAAGCCAGTATTGAAACAACAAAGTAATTTAATTTATTGGCATAAATTCTTAAATGGTACCGATACAAATACTGTTGAAACTTTAAGGTCTAAATACAATTAAGATTCTGAGAATTGGTTAATTTTACAAATATTTAGAGACATTGTGAACACAGAGGTAAATATTGTATTTAACCTAGATAAGAAATCATTCCACAAATGAATGGAATTCTTAATAAATATCAATAATGATGCAATGAAAAATAAATCATATTCGTCACAAATTTATAAAATTCGTAAATTAGATTTCACATATTTAGACAATTTTTACTGGAACTACTTCTCAAAAATTAATAATGAATACTTCTCTGAAGAATACAAGAAACTAATATTAAAATCTACAGATAAAACTACATATTCATTTTACTGGAAAATTTTCTCTTGGAAATTTTTACACACAGCTTTTGCACTCTTAACAAATTTACAATTATGTATAAATCAAATAGAATTAAATGCTGGAAATGTGATTCTGAAATAATAGCTGATTGGACACATATGGTATGTGAATGTGAAGTCAATTCCACCTTTTTGAAAGAAATTAATAACGGGCCGGATTCATGAAGGCTTGCATGGAGTCTATTTTATTATTTATTTATTTTACATTTGTTGACCGGGCTAGTCCAGCTGGATCAATGTCCATTTTCAGTGGAGGCCCAGGGAGAAAAGCTCCAATGATGAAAGCAAGATAATAAAAATAAACATAAACAATAAACACTTATGACAAAGCAATAAGCAAAAATACAGAGATTTTAGTACAGGTAATACAAATCTAAAAAGAAAACAAATAAACCCAACTAAAGTAATAAGTAAGGCTTTAACTACTTTCAGTACAGAATATGGAAGAATGGAAGTATTACGTAGTTCAATATGTAATACATAATCGTAAAAGACGAAACATTTTTTTTTTTTTTTTACATATAAGAGAAAAGTAGTAACTATAGAGGCATTAAGTCATTTGTAGTCAGAGAGAATATTATAATGGTGAAGAAAGAATTATGATAGGAGAAAGATGAAAGCAGGTTAGTCAGGATTGGTACAAGAGCAGAGCCAGAATTTGTTCAGATGTAATAGAAGTTGTTTCTTAAAGAGTGGAAGAGTGGCTAGAGAGGAGATGTGTGAGGGAAGGTTATTCCATATTTTGTCTAAGAGTAGAGTAAGACTCCATGCAGCCCACATGTCCGCCGAGCGATCCAGGAACAGCCGGTAGGGGCGTGCAACTGAGCTCTCCAAACTAGTCCTACACGGACAGGGTTTGGATATGCAAATTACCTCAATTGCAGGCAAAAGCTATGCAAATGAGGTAAATTTGCGATCCAGGAAACCCGAACCTGTCCAAGTAGGAGTAGTGTTATTTGCAGAAATGTACTCAGTTGATAACTGAGTATGGTTCTGCAAATAGCAAAACAGAGCCATGACAGCTGCAAAGAAAGCATGCATTTACAGGAGGAAGTATGCCAATGGCCAAAAATACGGCCATTGGCAATGGGAAGTGATGCAAAATAGAACTAAAATATATATTATTTTTCATCCCGATCTCCGGGGTTTAACCGTAACGCAGCGCCACACAAATGCGCAGCACCCTAAAAACCAGAAAATTAATAATTAAGATCCACAAATGTGGATTTTATAGCTAAAATGAATTTACAATGCAATTGAATGGCAGGCTGAAGACAACATGGCCACCGAGTAGAGGTTGCTAAGGGGGGAAGCTCAGTCTAAGAGATGCAACCAAGCATTAGTAGGCAATCCTATGCAAATGATAGTTAGGATAGTGAATCGTAAGTTTACATAGGAAATGAGCACAGCCAGTGGAGTGTAGGAGTAGGATAAGGGGAGTAACAGAGTAGAAGATAGGTAACATCACGAGGGGGGTATGTATGAAAGGAGTGAAGCTCATTGGAGCAAAGTGTCATGTGTCAGCTGACAATTACATATTATTGAAAGAGGTGTGTCAACAGGTAGGCTAGGTAAAGTCAATAAATGGAAGGTGTATGCTGTGGATAACACCAAAGTCTCTTGCTGAGCGTGCATGCGCGCGTGTGCGCGCCAGTAAACCCGAGTAAGACAGTGTGCGTGCGTGTAAGCTTGAGTAAGCATATGTAAAGCTGTGTAAACAGTTGTAAGCGCGTTTGCACCGGTTTGCGCGTGTTTTAACAAGAAGAAACAAGTTTTAGTCCATGTAAGCATGTGTGTGCGCGTGTGATCTGCTGTGCGCATTTGCGCTTGTGTGCGCAGCGCTCCCCCCTCAGGAAACAGAAAGGAAAAAGGAAGCACACCAAATAGTAGGGAAGTTACCAGGAAGTACTAGCAGAGCTAGCAGGTGAAAACAATCAGAATCAGGCAATTACCCAGGCAGAACACTAGCCCATCCCAGCCCAGCACTTAAAACTCTGCAAACAACAGTCCATTATGTTTCTCTCAAGAGACACTGCAACACTGCATTAAGCTAATAGAAGCGAAAACTGAAAAATCTTTACTGAGACAAAAAATGTTAGGGGCTGCCATTGTTGTTATAAGGCGACATATGCAACATGCTGAGGGTGGTGATAATGCAAATGCTGCTGGACAACCCACAGTGAGGGGAAGGAGAAGAGTGTACAGGCCCAGGGTAACCTACCAGGGGCTACATGAGCTGGAGATAGTGGAGTGCTATAGAGTGGACAGAGACCTCTTGCAGCAAATTGTTGAGCTGTGCAGGCCACGCCTCACACACAGAACCAACAGAGGGGAACCCATCCCAGTGGAAACTAAGGTATGTGTTGGTTTAAGAATATTAGCAACAGGTACCTTCCAGAGACCAACTGGTGATATGATGGGGGATATCACAAGCATCAGCATCCAGGGTACTGCACCAGTTCCTGGATGCCATGTCAGCACATGTCGGTGATCATGTATACTTCCCAATTCCCGTGAGGTATTGGTCAGCAATATGCATCTCTTCCAGCAAATAGTGGAGTACCCTGAGGTAGTGGGTGCAACAGACTGCACGCACATATGCATCAAAGCACCAGCCGGTGAGTGGGGTAGGGTCTACTTCAACCGCAAGGGCTTCCCCTCCATCAACTGCCCGGTCATGTGTGATGCCCAGGGCATAATACTGAATGTGTGTGCTGGTTGCCCTGGAAGCTACCATGATTCCCATATCTGGCATCTGACGCAGCTGTACCAGACATTTGCCAATGGGGACATCCCACATGGACACCTAGTGGGGGATGCTGGCTATGCACTGGAGCCATGGCTGATGACACCCATCAGAAACTCACACACACCTGAACAGGAATGCCATAATGAGGCACACGCACAAACATGAAATGTAATCGAGCATGTGTTTGGGCTGCTCAAGTCACAGTTCCGGTGCCTGGGCACATCTGGTGGAGCCTTGCAGTACTCACCAACTACATGTACCCAAATTGTCATGGTATGTGCTGTGCTACATAATATGATCCTGTGAAAACAGCTGCAACAGGACCAGCATAGGCCCGGGCCAAACAGCCCCCCACCATTTCCAAGGCCATCACAGTGATTCGGAGGAGGAACAACCCGAGCCTGCCCCAGTAGGAAGAAGGAGGCATGCCCAGTATGCTTTGGCCTTGGCAAAGAGGCAATGCATAGCACATACACTGGCTCAGTAGGAACTCTGGAAATGATACCTCTCTCTGACCCACACATATCGTAAAAGGGATGCGTACGTTGACACTACCTGCTTTCAAACATGTATAGGGAGTGTAATATGTGCATCCGACACAGGCAGCCCTGCATCAACACCTGAGGCATGATTGCCATGTGTTAAGCAATATAAAGCAGTGCTAAACAGCATTTACCACCATGTAGTATATGTAAACAAAATCGCACACACCAACTAGTACAAATGTGGTCAATGTGGAGTAATATTGGCCAACGTCCAGCAATGATGGTTAATATTGAGCAATGTTGGGCAAGCTGGGTCTAAGTAGGGCATAGCTGAACAGAAGCCAACATGCTCATAGCTGCTCTACTGGTCCTTAAGCAGTCTGGTCTGCTCAGTATGATAATATAAGCGGTGATGGGCCTCAAACCCAGGATACTGTGTATGATAGTCATAGTACTGAACCACTAAACCATGACAGTATTGCAGTAGTTAGCCTGTATGAAGAAATGTTGATAAGTCTATGCAAAGTTTTCCATGGAAACCCTGCAGGCACAGCATAATCCCTGTCGGGTTATGACGCAAAGGTGGGTCCTGCAGTAAGAATAGAACCTGACTTTCAACACACACAGTAGAAATGTTAATATTGGACATGTACACATACATCAACAAATGTAGTGGACCTCAGACAGCAACATACTGAAAGGTCACACTGGGCATGCTCACACACTTGAATACATGAGACAAATGTCAGGCAACAGAACACTGACAGTCTGAACTGGGCATGCTCACACACTTAGGCCATGTTGGAGCACAGCAGTGGGCCACACATATCAGGCAGTTGCATGTGTTAACCCAGGAACCTCTCACTATCCAGCAATCTGCCCTGTGCACACACTTATATGACAACAGACATGTATATAATATAGTGGAACCCTCTCATAATCAAAATTGTTCTGCAGATACCTATGCGGTTCATAGAAAGTGGGAAAGCAAAGATGATAAAAACATGCAAACAGTATCAGCAATAAACATTGTGCATCATGAACATTATCATAGGTTCAGAGGTTGATACTAGGCTATCTGCCCTAGGGCATGTACAAGCATAGCCAGAGTGTGTTTGGCTGCTGCAACCCAGTCAAATCAGAACACTGTGCCCGTGAATAGTAGGTCACACAAAATAGCCCATTTATGTTTAGTGTATTGTGCCTCTGTCTATCAGGGACCCAGAAGATATCCCATGGGTACACATACGATCACCCATCCACTTGTCAAGATGTCACCTGTAGGTGGTCAGTGGGTGGCTCTGCCTATGCAAAACTGGGACTACACTCCGCAGTGAGTGCAGCCTTTTGGATAATAATCTGTCCCCCCAGCATGTCCTATTAATATCTGTGCTGAGGTATATGTCCCTGGAGTGTGTAGCTCTAAGGGAGTTGGATATCCTGAGGTGGAGCATGTCCATTAATTCTGGGTCAGATATTGCCTTAAACTACAGGCACACGACACATCCGTGTAGGTGGTAATTGACTTAGTAGAGCTGGAGTTACTGTATCTGAACTGTGCAGGGCATCCGTGTGAGTCCCTACATCTGCTTGATGAGTAACATTTGTGGCCATTACAGTTGCTGCAGGTGTCGGGTAAGGTGCATCCCAAATGTGGCATAGTAACCAAGCATGGTCGTGATGATTATAGGGGCACAATAACCACACGTGATCAACATGTGAAACCATGTGGGATATGGTGGGCTATGTAGAAGTACTGTCTAACCACTTTGGCAATGTGATTGTCAAAGGCAAGAGTACGAACAGGTCGTGTCCCCAAATCAGTAACAAGTACTACCATATGTAATGGATTACTACCTATGTGGCTATGTGTGGGCATGTTGTCATTCTCAAAGGGGATGACTATGCAACTAATGGCATGTAGCCGTAGGCCATGGCTCAGGCACCAGTCATCCTATCTCTGTGAGACCCTGTATGAGTATGTATGTGCCAGCTGGAGAGTTGATTATGGCACCCAGTTTGCAGTCATCTACGAACATGGGCAGCCATATCCCTCCTGTGATAGCCTGTACGTCACACAAATATATACTGAACAAGAGAGGTCTCAGGACTGAGCCTTGTGGGATGCCATGTGTAACTGGTGTATAGCCAGACATGGCACCTGTAACACTGAGCATGTGGGTGCTATCCCTGATCCAGGTAGCAATCCATCGTGTGAGATATGTGTCGATATTGATGCCGGTGAGCCTATGCATAATGGCCGAGTGGGGTATTGTGTTGAAGGGTTGTGCAAGGTCCAGGCAGGCTGTGTGGACAACCGTCCCAACACTGATGGACCTGGTAACTGTTTAAAGAATATAAACAGGTCCAACAGGCAAGATTTGCCCACAACAATGCTGTAATGTGTAGGACCCAGTGTCTGTAGGTTTCCCATGTCTATGTGCATGAGTCCCATTGCAATACGCTCCATAGCTTTGCAGAACAGGCTAGTTAGCCTTATAGGCCGATATTATCTGTGTTCTGTTGTGGCAGTATGCAGTGGAGCGGGACCACTATCGCTGTACGCCATTCCGTTGGTACAAATCCTGCAGTAACTCTGATATCGAACAGTGACGTAATGTGAGGGTTACGTCTGTCATGAAGGCCGTGTACGACACAGGCCGGGACACCATCTGGTCCCATTGATGCTGTGTTGTCCGCTGTGGGGAGGGCAGCACTCACCTGTTTATTCGTGATGTCAGGGAGGTTACACTCTGTTGGGATGGACAGTACCTCCGTAGGGGGGATGGGAGGGAGACATCTGCACTGAACCTGTTTGCCAGGATGTTGGCAATGTCTGTGGGTTCAGGGTATGTTTAGTCAGTATGCAGTAACACACAGCATATCAGTGAGTGTCCAGCCAGGTACCTGAATTAACTGAAGACGGCCTTGTGAGTGTCCGACATGTCTGGTGCAATTGTCCGTTAGGAGCGTGTGTCTGACATAAATACCCGAGTGATTGTAGCAGTCTGCTAGTACAGATCACAGATGCCTTCCCTGTCTGGGATTGTGCTCTATCATGTAGTAGCTTCCTCCTTTTGTTGTATAGCGTATTAATGGCCGGGGTCCACCAGACAGGTCCCCTGCCATTGGAGGAGTGAGTCCAGGTGTTATTTTGGATAGCACGATCCATGCAGTCCACTAGGTGTCCATAGAATGTGTATGTAAAGGATTCAGCAGTCTGAGCCATACTTACCACTGACCCAGGGTCTCTGAAGGATACCACCATGGTATGGAGAAGTGTGACATTTGCTTTTGGGAAGTTCACCAAGATTACCCAGGATGGGTGTGGGGACAGGATATGGATGTCCAGTGAGATAAAGTATGTGCTGTCCTTACCAATGAGGGGTATATCGCAGGTGTGGAACATAGAGTTCCCATGTTGGTGATGATCATGTCCAATATGTTGTCCCCTCTTGTGGGTGTGGTGACTGGTTGTGCCATAGCATATGAGTTGACAAATAGTAGCAACTGTTGGGCGAGGGTGTTGGGGCCTGAGTACTATCCCCAGTCAATGTGTGGGTATGTGACATCACCCAATATAATGGTGTTAGGGGAGACCGTCATATTGTCCAGTGTTTCCCAGAAAGCTGAGTGTGGTTGCTGAGTTTATGAGTGTGGTCTGTAGCAGGCAAAAAACCAAAAGGCAGATTTGCACAATGTTAGGTGCATATGTATGGTCTGTGATGCATTGTGCAGTGCTACCAACCCAGAGGTATCTGTATCCGTGATGTATATGGATACTCCCTCTATTTGTGTTGGCCATTCCGAGTTATGTGGTCAGAAAGCATGGTACAAAATATAACATGGTAGTGCTGGTGTGCATGTGGGAGCCTGAACCATGTGTCTGTTAGTGCACAGATATTGCTATTCTCCATACTGAGGAGATTCCTGAGTGTGCACAATTTGTGGGTAATACATTTGGTGTTGAGCAGCATTACCCTCAGTGTCATGTACTCTGTAATGTCTATGGAGGTGGGTCTGTCCTTTGAGCCCCGCTTAAATAAGGCAGTATGGTGGCAGCAAGTGCCTTAGCCAGTATTCAAAAGTCCAAGGGTGACAGGTGCAAGCTGTCCATAGGGAAGCTACGTGGCATATCGAGCATGTCACCCCAGGGTGACAGACACTGTATCCCCTTTGAATAACACTAATATGTTAGCCAACTGTTAAACGTGATCAGTTTGTTGGTATACTGAGACATCATACTTGGTGAGTGTAAGATGCTAGACAAGGTCAGGGTCATACTGGCCTGGGCTACATGATCAGAGAGTTCCTCTATGTATCATGTCATGTGGTCCAGGGAGGAACGTCTGAGGTAGTACGCACCAGCATGGACAATGAAGGAGCCAGTCCTGGACTTGCTTTGGAGTGACCTGAGTGCATGTGTTATGTGGCAGATCCTGGCACCTGAGAGACAGCTCAAAGTGACTATTCCCTTGTTTGGCCTGGTGAGTGAGACGTCAGTGTGTCTGACATTAAGTGTCACCTATAACAAGTGTATCAGGTGTGTTGTTTAGCCCGAAGGGCAGTGACTGTGTGGCACACTGACATTGTGAACTATGTGATATGTGGGTATTGTAGTGGGGTAGCAGTTGTTTGTGTGTCTGCTTTGGAGGTCTCTGCTGCTTAGGCAGAGTGTATGTAGAGCCTCTGAGTTTGTGTATGTGTGATAATGTCGTTTGACTGCTGTTGCTATCGGTGTATGTGAGACTAATATGTGGTGTGTGTGGTCACCTTCACCACCTGATAGACCATGCCAGTCATGGGTCGAGAGAGCTCAGCCTCCTGTATGTCAATATTGTTACATCTCTCACATATATCTGAGTGTGTTGGGAGGAGGAGAGGGTTGTCTGTGTACATGAGGCAGATGTGACATTGTGTCATAACCGCAATATTCACTAGCTGGACTGGAGAGTACATAAAACTGACCTCTGGACATGCCAGTATATTATGATGACATACTCTGTAGCCTGATCACAAAGGATCAGTAGGGTGTTAAGTGTGTAAAAGAGAATAACCGGGATTAGTGCTCAGGTTTGTTGGTGTTTTGTAATGAGTAGCTGAGAAGGAGTCCAGACTGAGAATCATGACATGTCCTTCAGCTATGTCATAAATAGTAATGTACACTCATATATGTCCTGAGTCAGGGCCAACTCTACCTTACTGACAATGCCGACATCCTGTCAGACAGACCCATATATACATACCCACCTCCCACTGACGATAGTCCCTGACATCATACCAGGAGATATCACATGTAGAATGGCTGACCAGCTCCCCCAAAGCCAAAAGCATGGCAACAATTGGATTACATTGTTTCCCAATATGTGTCATGCATGCACTACAGAACAAACAGACCCTGCACCTGAACAGTCTGTTGAGCCTCACCCACTCTACAGGGTCTGGAACCGTCGAATGTGTTACAGCAACATATGGCACTCCCCACAAGTGTGGGTGCACAACACACCATGGGAAGTATAGTCCAGTAAGCCTATAAAGTCTAATCTACAAGGCCATGGAGTGCATCATGGCTGAAGTCATAAACAGAGCTATTGGATGCTGACAAACACACAACCCTACCAACTGTGGTATGTTCATGTGTAGATCATGGTTCCCAAACATGCCACACCATTTGCAAGGCAGCCACCCAGGACATACATCACTGAACAGAGCTACACATGTCCCACAAAGACTTTGCATAGCTCTTCATCAGCATCACAGACACATGTCGTATCCACGAAACCAACAATCTGTGCATAGATATGTGTTGACATATGAAGGGATGTCAGTGTGTCCACAGATAGATCACACAAGGTGAGACTCACAGGGTCCTGTTCACTCTGTTGATATCTGCCGACCCACATGGATCATTCCTGGGATTGCATAAAAGAAAGTGCACACACATTACCATGTCCAGTCTGATGATTTCAGCATCCTACAAATATATTAGGAGAACAGAAACCACCCAGTAAAGCATATAGCATGCCGTGTTAATACATATTTCTCTAGTATCATAACATAGTTAGGTAGGGGTTTGAATCTTGTAAATGCTGGTAGTGTGTGGGGGGGTGTGTGATGTTCTTTGAGAGGAGTAGCCTTTTTGGAGACTGGGAAAACACAATAAAAGAGGTACATCCCTCTTTGGAATGTCTGATGATGTCAGCATCCTATAAATATATCAGGAGAACAGAAACCACCAAGGGGCGCATATAGTGCACCGTGTTAATGTGTATCTTTCTAGTATCATCACATAGTTTGGTAGGGGGTTGAATCCTGCAAATGCTGACAGTGTGTGTGTGTGTGTGTGTGTGTGGGGGGGGGGGTGGTGTATGTGTGTGATTTCCTTTGAGAGGAGTAGCCTTTTTGGAGACTGGGAAAACACAATAAAAGAGTTACATCCCTCTTTGGAATGTCTGATGATGTCAGCATCTTACAAATATATCAGGAGAACAAAAACCACCCAGTAAAGCATGTAGCGCACCATGTTAATGCGTATCTCTCTAGTATCATAACATAGTTAGGTAGGGGTTTGAATCCTGCAAATGCTGATAGTGTGTGTTAGTGGGAAGGTATGTGTATGATGCATTTTGAGAGGAGTAGCCTTTTTGGAGACTGGGAAAACACAATAAAAGAGGTACATCCCTCTTTGGAATGTCTGATGATGTCAGCATCCTACAAATATATCAGGAGAACAAAACACACCCAGTAAAGCATATAGCGCATTGTGTTAATGTGTATCTCTCTAGTATCATAACATAGTTAGGTAGGGGTTTGAATCCTGCAAATGCTAACAGTGTATGGGGGGCTGACAGCTTGTGGGGGGGGGTGTATATGTGTGTGTGATTTCTTTTGAGAGGAGTAGCCTTTTTGGAAACTGGGAAAACACAATAAAAGAGGTACATCCCTCTTTGGAATGTCTGATGATGTCAGCATCCTACAACTATATCAGGAGAACAGAAACCACCCAATAAAGCATATAACGCACCATGTTAATGCGCATCTCTCTAATATCATAGCATAGTTAGGTAGGGATTTGAATCTTGCAAATGCTGACAGTGTGTGTTAGTGTATGTGTGGGGGTGTGTGTGTGTGATGTCCTTTGAGGGGAGTAGCCTTTTTGGAGACTGGGAAAACATAATAAAAAAGGTACATCCCACTTTGGAATGTCTGATGATGTCAGCATCCTACAAATATATCAGGAGAACAGAAACCACCCAGTAAAGCATATAGCGCGCCATGTTAATGCGCATTTTTCTAGTATCATAACATAGTTAGGTAGGAGTTTGAATCCTACAAGTGATGAGTGTGTTTGTGTGCTGCAGGCGGTCAAAGCAGTGTGGGTTTTGCTTTTACTACAGTATGACATATGATTAAAACAGTATGGCCTCAAAATGGCCATTAAAACGGCCTCAGTGAAAGGTACATATAAGTGAGATACACCTGCAATATATTACTGACATACTGCAGTTGAGACTTTCTTGGGAATCAGAGCATATGTATAAGTACACCTTTTCTGACGTGCAAGCAGTGTCTACTCTCATCTATTTACATTATTCACTACGTGTGATTCCACACTTGTTTGCCTAAAGTTAATACTTTCCAGAGTGATTCAGTGGGGCACAGCTAACATTTGTTTACAAATCAGGGACATCCCTGTAAAGCATTCACAGTTGGGGTGTTTGCCCTCTGCCCTAGTCAACTTAGCCAGTATTTATCCTGGTCTGATACTGTGTGGTGTTTGTAAGGTGCTACTGTAACATTATTCCCTGCTTGGATGGCTGGTTCTCTTTTCACAGTCATGTCATGGAATTCCACAACAACTGCTGGTAAAGACCCACAGAACAGGATTTGTGTTATACCATTCCTAATTTCCATTTCCATTCCCTCATTGTAATGCATGATATATTTATGTCAGCACCTAGTTGTTTGTATATCTGCTGTGGCTTAGTGGTAATTCATGCATTCGGTTGTGTTAATGGTCTGGGGTTCAAGACTGGCATAGGTCTTTTCTTTTGCTGCTGAGCAGAACAAGGGCCCTTCCATAGAGTGACTAAGGCACTTTTAAGCAATTGTAAGTGGGTTTGCGTGAAGCTTAGCGATGCTTAGCTAAGCGCACACTCGCTTAAACCCGCTTACTACTGCTTAAAAGTGCTTACTCCCGCTAACCCCCGCGCTAATTTCTTTTAAAGAAAAGAAAATGGGGAGATAGGAAAGTGGTGAAAAAGGGGGCACAAAGAGGGACAGACAGTATGTAAACAAGCTCGGGATGTGCAGGACGGGTGTAGGGAAGGTCTATAGCTGCCCATTTTTTTTACGAGCAACAGCTATGCATATGCAATAAATTTGGAGTGATATTTGAAACCTTCCACCCTGGGGAGAGGGGTGAGGACAACAAAGTATGTTGTACTGCCAATTATAATTCTCATTTTACATGTCCAATGGACATGGGTGCGAAATGGGCAGCTATGTATGGGACGTAATTTTTTTGTGGGTACAGATTGCCCTTTTAACATCTTATGACCTTTTAGTCTACACTACATTCCTAGTGACTGCTGGTGTATATCCCCTACATGTATTATTACACTTGCCACCATACATTAGGTTGTGTAATGGGTTTGGCTAGTTCAATATATGCCTGACCTATATCTGACATACTAACTGTCCAGGATGCAGATGTTACTGCTGCATATTTCTTGATTGCATTTCTATTTTTTTATCTACATATCTGGGATGTTTTCACATGGCATTTTCACTTTGATTTGTACATAACCCTGCATTTCTTGACACACACTCACATTTCTGGGGAAAAAATAAAATGCTACATGTGTGCCAGATTTACTTATGCATGCCAGCCAGTAACTGACTGTTGCGGACTGTATATATGTTTCACAGCTACTAGCACTTCCATCACCCACTTTATATGAGACTGCACAACTCTTGGTTGCCAGCACTTTTTCAAACAACTGCGGTGGTGGTGCTGCGGTAGCATTGTTGCCTCACAGTTAGACGTTGCCAGTTCGATTCTTAGAGCGTCTTCTGTGTAGTGACATGCGTGAATGGGCGTTCCTTCGTTGAAGGTTGTGCGTTAGGCCCGGCAAGCCAGTACATAAAAATCTACTGCCAATCATTAGCGGACCAGAGTTCCGCTGTGGCGACCCCTAACTGGGAAAAGCCAAAAGACACAAACTATTTGTATAATGCAAGGGTACAACAATATTTCAAACTCTGTGACACAGACACACTCCGGGTTTTAGACCTTTATTAATGGCATTACACACTTTTCCACAAGCTCACTCCTTTATTTGTTTTAACGGTGCATATGGCAGACATGTTCAAGACATATTATACCTTTATTAATAGGTCAGAACACTCTTTTTTCAGGCTCACTCACTTATTTTATATGACAGTGCCTGCAGAGATATTATTCCAGACATTTGTTACCTTTCTTAATGGGTTACTACACTCTTTTTCTGCCTCTCTGAAGTTTTTATCTGACAGTACATGCAGAGGACTTTTTCAGGCAATTTTATGGCTGTATTATTGGACTACAACACTTTCTTTCATGCTCTCTCCCATATTTTATATAACAATACATGCAGAAGAATCACTAACCTGCCTAGTGGCGCAGCCTTAGCAGCCTATCAGCTTAGGCTTGCTGATTCGCAGCACGGTCACCTGCAGCTGTAAAGTAAATGAAGGGATATTGAGGCATACCTATCCGTTATACATACTCAATTATCAATTCTTACATACTGCATTCCATGGCTACATACTCAGTTGTGGGGCATCCTGCATCCCACGGGCCTCCTGTATCCATTGGTTCAGGCGGTCCTGCTTCCGTCTCTTCAGGTCTGCATGGTGGTGACGGACCTGCTCACCAGTCCGAGGAATGCCTGTGACACTGGTGAGGTCATGAGCTAACCGGTTCCAAGCCTCTACCTTGTACTCCATCCCTTTGAACTGGCCCTGCAGGAGTCTTGACTCATGACGGTGGACAAGGAGCCAAACCATGTATTTCGACTCCTCGATGCCCCAACGTTGTGCTCGAAAGCGTGTTCCCTCTCCGACACCAGCCATTCTAACTGCAGATGTGAGCTACAATCAGTTATGGTGTGTATTCCCGCCTATGAGGCTTAAATATGCCACATTTCCCACACTTTTTTGTGACTGGCCATTTTTTTAAATTCTCGGCTGACTGCAGACCTGCTTAGTAATGGTTAAACTACCATTAGTAAGTATATGTATTTTAACAGTGGCTGATTCCCCTAAGTTGTCATGGCTTAGTGGTTCTGTACTTTGCTTGTGATGCACAGAATCCTGGGTTTGAACCTTGTCATTCATTTTATTTTCATACTGTCCAGACAGGCTAGGGGGTGTGGCTGCGTTTAAGCAACTTTGCTCTATGTTGTTCCTCGGTGCCCTACGGTGCCCTGGTTGGCACAGCGCGCACATCTGCGCAAACACATTGCGCTGGTTAAAGTGCTATTTCACTATGGGCACCTCTATTGCGCTGGGTTAACCGTTATTAAACTATGGGCAGCTCTATTGCGCTGGTTGAAGCGCTGCTTAACTGCAGGCAATTATATATCAGGATCATTTAAAATATTTATTTTGTTCACTGATACATTGGCCATTTCACTGCGTTTTAGTACTATTTACACATATTTGTCTGGTATTATTTCATATACTGATTTAAAAATAAATATGAAGGGGAGTGGTGGGACTCGAACTGTGAATGCCTCTTCTTTGTGCAAATGCTTGACCATTACGCTATTGCTATTTGGTGCGATTTGCATAGACATTCTTTCTTATGTTCTTCCATGTCAGACTTGCTAACTCTAGCTAAGCAATGGGCACACCCACGCATACACGTGCAAATACGGGCAGCTATTTTGGGAATTTAAAAAAATAAATTTAATGTTTTGCTTTTTATAACTGTGATGGGGGTTTACAATATTAGGGAGTGTGGTGTTGGGTGCAGGGACATTTGAGCAGACTTGCTCTTGTGTATTTGCTTTTACTTTTCAAACACTTGCAGGCGCATGGACATTTAGACTGCTCGGCAGTCGGACATGCCCCCTGCTTTCTTACACGTTCCGTGTATGACTTACGGGTGGGTCAGCGTGCCCTCATGCATATTCATGGCACGCTGACATCATACCGTTGAACTGCAGCCTCCAAGTAAGACTTATTAAGTCTTACACGGAGGATTCGTGAATCCGGGGGAACTTCATTCAAGCTCTATGCTTAGATAGATGTAGTATTTTTAAATCTTATTTTTATTTAATACTCCGATTCCTGAAATAATTCCAAAAAACAAGTGCATACTATAAAGATGAGAATGTCTAATATTCCCCAGTCATATAAATCCTGCCTTAAATGTAAAGACTTGCATGAAAATTATTAATTGTTGTTGATGTTTAACTTTGATGTATTGATCAACTGTGGACTTATGTAAATAGTTGTCTGTTGATTTTATAAATGATTTGTTTAATTATTGTTTTAAAACCAAAAAAGAAAAAATTATCAAAGAAGTGTACTAATTGGTTCTCTCAGTTAGCAGCTGATACATGGAACAGACTACGAAATTACATTAAAACAAGCACTAGTTTAGATATTTTTAAGAACAGCCTGGGCTCTTATTATGGGAGCAACTGTTTGCTATATTGGCAGGTTAGAAGGGCATTAATAGCCATGTATGAAATATTTGTATGCATGCATGTATGTATTTAAAGTCAGTAAAATGATCAATGATAATGACTCACTGTAATGCTACTTTGATGTGGTACAGAAGCTTATCATAATGTAAAATCACTTCAGCTAAAGGCTAGTCTGTCTGTTTGTCTGCTATTCATGATTTACAAGGATGTTGTGTAGACTGTCATATACACATCAAAGGACATGAATATACCAGCAAAAGTAATGTCTGAATAGATTATTAGTGGGATATGAGAATAGTCTTGCTGGGACCTCCAAGATGAAGTGGATTGACTCCAGCTATTTAATTCATTACAGCTGAGCGATACCTCCAGGTGTCTCTGCAGCTACATCCTACTGAAGACTCTAGGCATCACATATTTCTTATTCATATTTGCATCAACAATTCCAAAACTGTGCTACATATAAAGTATTAAAAGATTTCATCTTAAAGCTTACACAATGGAAAATACAACTGCATTATTAGTTGACCTTTGTCTAGTACAGATAAAGAGATGTTAATTGTTGTTCATATAATATTTATTTATACTGTCAAAAATATGTTTTTTCTAAATATCTTGGCAACCAAGCAGGTCAGACAGAACTGCTTAGCATCATATGAAACCTCCCAGTTGGATGAATAAAATGCTGCAAATAGTATGTGTGTAACTTGAGTGGCTGCTGTGGTGCTGTAAGAATCTTAATAGTTACTGTATTTACTTTGAGTTATAAACTCCAGATCAAGGCATAGCACCTAATGAATACTACCACTATAACAATATTTTGTACTAAAGAGTTGCCATTTATACTTCTTCAGTAACCCCTGTCATTCCAAAGATATGAACATTTGTTTGAAATGTGAATACATGAGTAGATTCTATCAAAAAACTTAGGCTCCACCCATCGGAAGTTACAATGCAAATTTCTAGAGCTCCATTAGAAGGAATGAGTTAATAACATCAGCCCTGGCACTGCTACTGTTGGTACATATGTTCATAGGTTCATAGGTAGGTACTAGGCTATTGGCCCTAGGGCCTATATAAGCCTAGCCAAACGGTACCCTGGCTTTTGCCACTCAAGAAAATGAATACAGTGTGAATAGCTTGTAAAAATGCTCCACTATTTATGTTCATGTGGTGATGGACCTCCTTGCGAATGTACTCTTCTGTTTATGTTCAGGTGATGATGAACCTCCTTGTGAATGTACTCCTCTGTTTATATTCATTTGATACAGAACTTCATTGTGAAGATTCTCCTCTATTTTATGGTCATGTGGCAACAAACTTCACTGTAAAAAAATCTCAACTGTTTTCCTTCATGTGTTACTAAACATTGTCACAACAAAATACAATGAAAGTGTGCATTGATAATATATATCAAACTTGCTGGCTGACAGATTCAGTGAAAATTTCACCCCTCTGTCCTCCCCATCAGTAATTCAGGGCATACCCAGTACCTGTTCCTTACCCTTATATCTAGGGATCAGGTCATCACTACTCTCTCAAATGCAAAAAATACAGCCTCCATGGGACCTGATAACATCCAAAGCTGCATCCTACATGAATTCAGGCAGGAACTTGCAGCACCATTAGGCACCCTATTCAACCAAAGCCTGAGTACCAGCTTTGTCCCAGCTGAGTGGAGGACAGACACTGTCATCCCTTTACACAAAGGTGGAGCATCCACTGATCTGAGAAATTATAGACTCATCACAGGTACATACCGCCTACCTTGACCTGGCCAAAGCCTTTGACACTATTCCCCACTTGGGCATAATAGATAAACTCTCTCAACTAGGCATCAATCCATATGTTACCACCTAGTCAAAATAGGGGAAGCCACCTCAAGCAGTAGACCTGTATCGAGCGGCATACCCATGGTTCGGTCCTGGGACCTCTGTTATTTAGGATATACTTTTCTGAGGTGCAGACCAAAACCAGTGGGCTATGGATGACCAGGTTTGCAGATGACTGCAAGCTGAGCGCTGTCATAAATTCCTCTAGTGATGAGGACATCCTCCAAGAAGGTCACCCAAACAAATGACTGGTGCCAGAAACATGGCCTCAAGTTGAATACTAAAAAATACATCATAATCCCCTTTGGGGAGAGCGATGTCCCCACAAATTATCACATTAATAACAATGTCCTAAGCACATAATCAGTTGTGAGGGATTTGGGCACCCAGATTGATAGCAACCTGACTTTTGACCGCCATGTTGCTTCCATTGTATGGAAAGCTTTCTATACGGCCCACCTCATAAGTAAGGGTATGTCATCCAGGGACAAGGAGGTCATGACATCCCTGTATTCTTCCCTTATAAGGCCCATTATTGAGTACAATGCCCTGTTCATCATGTACCTTGCAAAGCACATGCAGCAGCTGGAGAGACCACAGAGGTTCTTCACTAGGAGAATCGAGGGCCTCAAAAATTTACCATTCACAGATAGGCTAAAAGCCCTATCCCTCTACTCGGTTTCATGCAGACTCCTAAGAAGTGACCTCTGTCTGGCATACAAGGCGATCTTGGACCCAGCCTTGGTGAGACTGCTGAATATTCGCAAGTGATGCTCCACTGGAGTAACCTGCACTCGCGACCTCAGCCTTGTCTGTGACATCAATAGGACCTGTTGGCTGGACAGATTTGTGTCCCAGAGACTCCGCCATCTGTGGAATAGACTCTATCTCCACTTCAAGCAGAGTACCTCTTTACCCCTTTTTAAGAGCAACCTGGATAACTGGATGGGAAATAGAAAATACATCCCTGGGTTTCCACCCATGTCCCTGCTGGACATGGGCATTGGGTGCTGATTTGTCTAAACATGAGCTAAACTCTTGGCTAGGCTTATAAGGGCCTCGAGGCCAATAGCTTAGTAACTTCCTGTCTATGATCCTATGATTCTATGATCCTATAAAATAAAATGATTTTGTGAGAGAAAAGCTTTCTGTTATACTTGTGTTTAAATATACATGCACATATGCTAAAGGGATGACCAGTAATACAACATAAATACAAGTTAGTATTAACGCAAAGAATGGTGTGTGACCTGCTTGAGTTACAATGCTGTTGTCCTTGTTAATTGGCATGTACAACAAGGGAAAAGTGTGGTACTTTAGTGTATATAATCCAAATTATTAGTTGGATGTCTGGATTTAGCTAATACATGTAATGTGTGCAAGGATTTTTCTTATCCTGTGACAACAATCAGATAATTATGATAGCCAAAAATACCAGTAGCTTGCAAGTCTCCCCCTCTTCTCTCTCTCTCTCTCTCTCTCTCTTTTCCTTCTTCTCTGTCTCTCTGTCCTTCATTGTCTCAAATACCATTCACGCATATTTGAATAGTGGTCTGTGAAGTAATTAACATTCATAAAATGCACATAAAAGCTTAAAGAAGTGTATAGCGTAGATGTGGCATTGGCCAACAGTGACTTATTCTAAGACACTTGTAGTGAATCACTCTTTAACTCTGAAACAGTGGTTATTGCAATAACATGGTGAGATGTTTATTGGTATAACTTAAAGAGACATGAAAACTCTGTAAAGCCAAGGAAAAACAAGAAATGAGACCCTGAAAGAAAGGTAAATCAATTCAGCAAGGGAAATATTATATGCATTGAGCGTACACAGGTAAAAACTAACCAAATACGCATAATATTAAATGCTTGGAGAGTATCATGCAGGGAAATCCCTTTGAGTTTCCTGAAAATCCTGAAATTAATACATTAGAACACAATTATACATCACTGTAATGCTTTAGGATATCTTTGTAAACAACAGACATGATCATGCAGAACGTTTAATATTAGTAATGTTTCGTAAAATGTAAATAAACCAAACAATTTGACACACAGAATCACTATTGCAAGTTTTTCCTGCTTCATCTTGGAAATAATTGAATTCATCTGACATGTATGCCTTCTTAGGCATATGTTATTTGGCTTTGTAAGAAATCACAAATTTTAAACTTCTGGTTGATTAATCAATTTACATAAACACATTTATTTCACAAATGTATGAGTAATGACAGATTTCAGTATAATATGAAATTGTGCATTTTATTTAAAGGGATTTGCTGTACAGTTATTTAAAAATGTAACCATAGAAATATTTATGGTGAGCGGTAACGTCTGCTTTTCAAATGGCAAATGTCAGTGCAAACTGTTTTTTTTAGGAATATTCTGTTTGACATCCATAAGAATGAAATTTGTAGAAGTTATGCTAAGTCTTCTTTAGGGGAATGTGTGTAAATTTCAGTGCATATGTTGGTATGTACAGTTAAAGAGAGATAATATCAAGCTAGACCATCTGATTCACTTATTTACACAAAATATCAGTCTAGCAATAAAGATATCACAGCATGGCAAGCAACTCATGAGGGAGTCATGCAGGTCTTTTGTTCTTTTTCAGTGAAAGGCTATGTTCTCTTAACTGACTGGTTTTGCACTAGCTCTAAATATGTATAGAGAATAAAGGAATTAAAAGTGCAGTTATAAGACACAGTGAATACTCCAAGGATGGGATAACACAAACAGTGAAAAAACACCCCTAAGTGTTGGACAAAGTATTCTGTTGCAAATGATGGCTGCCGACCAAGTGTGACAAGGGCATGTGTAGCTGTAGACATGATGGCAGTCCAGAAATTAAATCAATCACTTCTGTCCAGTTTAACAGTTAAGAGTGTGGAGTACATGTCAGTGACTGATTGTTAATGATGTATGAGTGTACCTTAAATTTAAAGAGGTAGTAAAACTATTTTTCAATCTTGTGTGTGTGTGTGTGTGTGTGTGTGTGTGTGTATTATATATATATATATATATATATATATATATATATATATATATATATATATATATATATATATATACATACATACATATAAATATATTTTGTTCAACAAAATATCAACATTAACAAGAAAAACAAAGCCTTGTGTGTGTCTGAAAAAAAAGTTGGAGTAATGTGTATAATTTTTGTCACATTTTATAGTGTCTGTTTTATAGCTGTTTTTTTTCCCTAGAAGTGTTATACTGCAAGATAACTACAGTAGATATCCAGACTGAAGACAACTCAAATAAAGCTTCTATGATTACATTTGTGACCATCACTGTGGTTCCTTTTCTATGTGATTTAAAAGAGCAGATAACAGGAGGCATTTTGGCCGAAATTCTATTTGGTCTGACATACAGGCAGTAATATCTAGTGATGGCTATCTAGCAGGGTTGCACAGTATTTAGCTTAGGAGCTGCTAATGAATCTTAACCTATAATCCTGTGTTTGTTTCTCTCAGTTTCTATTTACTTTCTGAATGTCTCCTACAAGTTATTTAACTCAGGCAATGCTCTTGAGTTGTCCCTTAAATGAGATAAAAAATTCTTCTTGGATTTATTCATCTATGTCATTATCATCATCATCATCATCATTATCATTGTAAGTTTGATGGGAGGGGTTATGGTATTTGAATGTGCTCCACTTTCCAATAATAAATTATGTAAGTCCCAGTTCTGATGGCTGCCAGGGATATAGTCTGTCTAGTCAGACCACTAGTACTAAACAGACTGACGAACAAAAAAAGGCACACACATGCAAATCACTAAATAGGTTATTAAGTATAGCTTGGAGTCAGCAGCATGCAGGAAATATATACTGCTTCCCTAAGTGTGGGCCTATATCATCCATACCCAAGAATAAGCTTAACACCGAACATCCCACTGAGAAGAGTCTTTGACTTTTGGATTAGTTCTGCAGGTGTTATTATCACCATTCCTCAATTTCCCACAGTAACTATACTTCAAATAAAGTTAAGCATTCACAGAAAGAGACACACACACACACACACACACACACACACACACACACACACACACACACACACACACACACACACACACACACACAAATTTCCAGAGAAGACATGTAATATTGTCCAACATTATAGCCTTCTGTCCAGCCCCAAGGTAGTAGATTGCCAGTACCCCAGATTATCTGAATGCTGAACTCCAGTTGCTATTCCACTCTTGCTAGTAAGCCAAATGATTATAAACACAAATTACAGTGTGTAACAGAATTGCATGGCCAGTTAGATGTGAATGTCAGCAGATTATCATAATTTAGCAATAAATCCCTCTTATCCATTAAGAAATACATAAATAGATGATCAAACATAAGCTTTTCAGAATAAATAAATGCAATGTTTTACTTAAGCAGGCATGAGATAAACAATCGAGCTAACAGTTAAATATGCGGAGAGATATATACTTTCACAAAGAAAAACGACAATCACTTTGAACAATAGAGTAAAAGAAAGTAAAACATATGTCTTTAGTTAAACCTCCTCCTAGCAATCTCTTAACTAAAATATTAAGTCCTAAGCTACTTTGCCTAACATTTTCGGAGATATCAGAAGATGTAACATAAATTCAGAAAAATTCACAGGTCTAACTGTCTTTGATATATTTATGTTTCTTCCATGCAGTTAAGCAGAGTTTCACATTTACCTACCAATTATTTTTCTTGCTCTTGGCTAGCTATTTCCTGACAGAAGTTTCCAATTGCACTTTTACAAGCTTTTAACTTTTTGGCTTAGGAAAAATCACAAGTCTTGATGTCACAGGGCAAAACAGTTACAGTTTCTGTTTCAGATGTCTGCTACACATTTTACATATTATATGTAATTGCTGTAGTTCCCAAAAGAAGGCAGTTGGGAATTTCAGTTAAAAACTTCATATACTTTTTTACATTGCACAGAAAAATGTCACAAGTTCTTAAATCTTTTCATATTAGCCACTAAAACTAGATTAGAAAACAGTGCACATTCAATTATCTAGTTCTAGATTACACACAGGTTTAATAAGGTTAAAGTGAAGCTCACATATCTGTTACAGTCTGCCAGAGAAAACTGTGGTAAATTTATTCTCAAACTATCATTGTTTCTCTATCACCTAAACCTATATTTTTGATTCCCATAAAATTCACATGACTGCTGCTGAAGACTTCATGCTTGTAAACCAGTGGTTTAATAACTGTTTCACAGAACCAGTTTGTTGTCATGAAATTTCCTTTACAGTTTCTAAGGAGACTGCTTTGGTATATTGGCAGACTAGAAGGACATTATTTCCTGAGTCTGAAATATTTGTATGTATGTCAGAGTACGCCCTGTGTTGTATCTCTCTTATGTTAAGCTTATATGCAGTAATTAATGTTTACATGCTATAATACTGTAATTAATTTTCCTTAAGCCTTCGGTATGAGAAGGGAAAAATGACTAGTATTTTCTGGCTTTCTTTGGATGGCAGACATTAGAGGTTGAAATTTTTAAAAAAGACTCAAGGCAAGGTTCAACAAAGATACATCCACAGCTTATCCACAAAGAATCAACAAAGACAGGTTAATACAACCAAAGTAAGCACTTTCGTCCAAACCAAATGAAAGAACTTCATCAGACAATTACAAACCATGAAAAGCCAGTATAACTAATTCAAATAAAATGACATCACTTCCCCTAATAACAATTTAAAGACATATTCTCCCCATTAACACTACATATACATTGCTATTAAGTAAACAAGTAAAAGTTAAAGTCAAAGTTAATGCCTTTGCCAGTCCTGGCCTCAATGACCAGTGTTCTCTGAAATGTATTTTACTTTTAAAAGCTTTAGAAAGATAACTTTTATGTTTAAAAAACTTTTTAAAGTATAGTATTTGTGTTATTATATGTGACTTGTTTTAAAATATGCATGAAAGGTAGTGAAAATTTACTTATTTACTTAATAGCAATGCATATGTAGCGTTAATGGGGATACTATGTCTTTAAATGGTTATTAGGGGAAGTGATGTAATTTTTTTTGAATTATTTAAACTGGCTTTTCATGGTTTGTAATTGTCTGATGACATTCTTTCATTTGGTTTGGACGAAAGTGCTTACTTTGATTGTATTAACCTGCCTTCGTTGATTCTTTGTGGCTAAACTGTGGATAAACTGTGGATGTACCTTTGTTGAACCTTGCCTTGAGTCTTTTTTGATTAGTTATAGTATTTGTTAGGTTGAAATTTTTATTTGTGAATGTACGCGCTAGTTTTCCCAGTGTTGAGCTCTAAACCCTTGTCTTGTAGTGCCAACAAAGTTTTGCAAACTCAAATTTTGTTCCAATAATGCTGACACAAAGAAGAGGTAAAATATTACCATTTGTTAGTATCATGAATGTTATTACATATCTCAGTGTTTTTGAGGCCTAGCTAGTAAGTCCACCTATAACTATTAAATGATACGCATTTGTACCTATATGCCTAGAAGTTTAAAAATGTAACATTTTCTATGTTTTGTGTTCTTACTGTCAATAACATTTTTCCAAAACTCATAACATTTGTTGGGATTACATTTATTAGCATATTATTTGAGTCTGTCCTTAAATTTAGATCTAGAGTCACCAGTAAAACTTTTACATCCTCTTTCCTTGTGATAATTTTACAAAGTATAAATTAATACAAGACATATATTTTTTTTACCATTCCTCAAGCTAGCTAGCTTAGGTAGGAGTAAATAATGGTGCAATGGGTCAGAGGCCTGTGAGAAGTAAATGAAGCCAACTCCACTTCATAATTTACATTCCACTGTAGATACTGCATTCATGTAAAAAAATCTGATCTGATCTGTTGAAGGGGGAATACCATTGCAGTCCTCCAGGCATCCTGGGATATTAGTAGAATAGGGTCCATATAGGCCATGTTCTTGGCTATAATGAGTGCAGCCAGTACATGCTCCCTAGTTATAACTAGAGGGGTAATGTTTGAGGGGAGTTTTGAGGGGATTGTTGGGAGTGACATGGTTAAAGTTGGAAATGAATTTGTCTGCTAACAGGTTCACTGTATTGCTAGGATCAGTGAATGTGGCACCATTAGCCACCAGTTCAGCATATTGGGCACTGTCTATGAACTTTCTGACATAGCTGTAGAAGATCTTAAAGTTATGTTTCATCTGGGAGGTTATCTTAAACTCAGAGTTGTATTTTCTTGACTTAATTAGCCCTCTTAGTTGCCTACTTGCTTTGATGAGAGAGTTTATTTCATTATGGGAATTATCCAACCTGATTTTTCCATATTTTTGCCTTTTGTTGCATATCCTGTTTAATTTGGGATGCCACCAGGACAGTTTATTTCTAGGGCTAGACCTGGGCTTACTTATGGTAGGTACAGCAGCCTCTACATAGCCATTGAAATGGTTGTTCAGAGTTTCTGAGAACAATTTAGCATAGGCTACTGAGTTCTGTGGGTTTGAAGGGGCATAGACATTTGACAGTCTATCACTTAATAAAAGGTAATTTGCCTTGGAATAGTTCCTAACTGTTACTGGTTTTAATGAGACTTTGATTTTGAAGGAGACAGCTTTAAGTTTGGACCTTACCAGGGAGGGTGAGATATGGGGGGGGGGGGGTGCAGCATTCTCCCATATTTGTAAGCAAAAAGTCCAGTATGTTATCGCTTCTAGTGGATGTATTGACTATTTGGTCAAGGGTGTGTGTATTCCTGAATTCCAGGAGTCTCTGTGCCTGTAGATTTTATTCCATCTAGGATTCCCAGCCTGTAGAGGGGTAATAAAAGTCTACCATAAGTAAAGTGTTAGGTTGGATAGTTAGTGTCTCCAAGTGTGCATTGTGAGGTTTTTGGAACATGGAGGGTGACCTATAACTGGCTAGGATATGGTACAGGATTTTATCTATGGTGATCTGCATGTAGAAGAACTCTAGCATGTCATCTTGTATGACTACCCTAGAGTTATACTTGTTACTGATGTATACTGAGACACCTCCTCCCTTAAACTTTGTCTGTGCAGCTCCTGGTCTAAAATCATGGAAGACACCTTCCACTGCTGGGGTACTCTCTGCTACTTTAAACCACATCTTGGTAACTGTATAGATGTCTATATTCTTGAGTGTGAGGAGGGCTTGGAGGGATTGTACTCTGTACTTTTATTTGTTCAGGCTTTTGGCATTGAGCAGTAACACTTTGAGGTTCAGTTGAGTTAATTTTTCTAATGACAGTAGGTTTGTCAGTTTGGCATTGTCTAAAAAAGCACTATGTGGGTGGATAAAGTTTAAGCTAGTATTTGAAAGCCTAGAGGGGAGAGATGCAGATCATCCTTGGCAAGGCAACATGGTATGTAAACCATGTCCTTTTAAGCTGATAAATATTGGATCCCCTTAGAATGACACCAGAAAGACAAACAGTTGTTGAAATCAATCATTTTTTGCTCATATTATGGTATCATCCTCATGCTCAGTGCTAGGCTCATACCACCCTGAAACACATAGTTTGAAAGCTCCATAATGTCTCTATTCATTTAGTCCAGGCAGGTACATCTTAATTCATTTATACCTACATGGACTATAATGGAATCATACTGGTAACTGTGGTGTAATGACTTGAGTGTGTGCATGATTTGGCAGATCCTGGCTCCAGATAATCAGCAAACAGTTTTCTTTTCCTTGTTCAGCCTGGTTAGAGGGACATCAGTATATGCTAGAATAGAGTCCTCTATGACGAGAGTCATGGTAAGTGTGCTTGTTTGCCACAGGGGCTTAGTCTTTGGGGTTCCACTGAAAGTGACAGTATGTATGATGTTAGGTGTTGTTTTTCTCTGAGACGCTTGGGCTTGCTGAGTCATAGTTTTGACAATGAATGATGGGCTAGGCAATCTTTGTTATTTAGGAAGATTGCTTTTAAATGCTTCAGCATACGTTAGTCTGTGTATGTGATGGGTGCTATGTGAGATGGGTGTTGTGTGTGTGTGTGGTTTAAACAACCTTATGTGCACTTGTATGTGAGAGTTTAGCCTCCAGTGTCATTATGTAAGTAGACCTCTCGCATGTTGTGTCTTCTACTTTAAGGATTACGGGGTTGTCAGTAAGTGTGATACATTTGCTACATTGTCTTAAGATGCCCATATCCACCTAGCTGGTTGCAGAGAAGTTAGGAAATTGCATATCCATACTGTCTGGTCATTTGATTTGTGTGCTACAAAGGGGTGGTGTATTGGGTTGAGAAGGTTATTAAGGGTGCTTCACTGGAGCAGATTATGCTAAACAGTACTAAATTCTACAAAAGTTAATGTTTACACACTAGTGAATTCAATTATATTCGTAAGTATTGCCACTTGACTCTGTAAGCTTGTTGGTGCACAAGGTATTTGCACTATATTGCTGCTTTACAAGGTACAGTTTTATGAACCATTCTTTCAAGGTGTTTGCTACTGTACAGGGCACTGCTAACCCATGCAAATGTGCAAAATTTATAGTAGCACAGAAAAAACGGGTCTATATCACGAAATCGAACTTCCAAAATGTTGAACACCGTAAGTTTGAATTTGGAAGATCGAATTTGGATAACATCGACACTTCAAAACAGCAAATTTTTTCCCAGGGAAAAAATTTGCTGTTCTGAAAAACACACACATAACACAATCACACCAAACACCTTCAAAACCTACACTAAACCTAGCATACACCATTATCTATGCACTATCTTTAACCCAGCCCTAACCCAAACGTCCGTCACTACAGCACACTTACCTGACCCACGCTCTAACCCTAAAGTCCATCACTACCGCACACTTACCTGACCTGCGCCCTAACCCTAAAGTCCATCACTACCGCACACTTACCTGACCTGCGCCCTAACCCTAAAGTCCGTCACTACCAGTTCGTACACTTACCTTGACCCGGTCCGAAAATGCCGAAGCTGCAGAAACGGCCAACTGAATTCTTTCCCTGGAAAGAATTCGGGTTTCCGCGGCTTCGACATTCTCAACTTATGAACTACCAAGTTCGGCCTTCCAGTATTCGGCATTCACAACATTCGATTTCATGATATAGACCTGAAAAAACAGAAAACTAGTTAACGAGTCCTCTGGCCAATAACGTGACTACAGTACAACTCCTTTTGTGTATTTCCCAACTCATGTAGACCAGGCAAATACCTCCTGCCAAAAATTGAATAAGCTCAGTCCTTCTAATATAAAAGCACTGTGGAAGAGACCCAGATGTGCGATGCTAACACAAGCCAATTAAACAAGTAGCTGGAAGCTGTTGCTGAAGGCAGTTTCAAGATAGGCTTACAGCAGTAACAGTGAAAGGAAGAGCATTTTTTACAAAAAAAAAAAAACAAAAAAAAAAAAATCAGTGAAATGCACGCATAATAGCAGGAAACAATATCAATCACACAAAGTAAAGAGTGATTTAGCACTCAGAGGTACATAACTTTGCCTGGATGGCAATGGATGCAAGTAAAACAGTTCTGGAATGCAGGCTAGGACTTCAAGCTTTGTTAAGCTCCAGAAAAATGAGCAGGAAACAATATGTAGTAAAAGAGGTTTACTCAAGAGCAATACTTGCTGAATGAGCATTCAGTATCATGGGTCTATAGAAAACAATGGGTGGGAAGAGTATATAAATGGCTTATACAACAGTTAATAGTAATGAAAGAGGGGAGGCAGGGACTTTGGAAATCAGATTATTATAAGGGGTGGAGGCCAGAGACACAACCTTATTATAAAACAACAGCAAAAGTTTGGGAGGGTTAAGAAGAACAAGCAGGCCGGCTAGAGAGGCATAAAATTAAATAAAGGCAATAGTGGAGCTGTTTCAGAAGCTTTAGCTTAATGTGTTAGTGGGGGATGGAGCAGACACAGGACACAATAAGCAGAATATAAAAGCACTGAAGCAGAGACAATTCTCTCACTATTGACTTTCTACTACAGTTTGTAGCACCAGGCTATGCAAAAATTTATGAGTAACACTGTTTATGGAAAACTTGCAATAATAAATGACTAAGGCTCACAATCTGGTAGGAGTACAGAGTTCTGACACTACTATGAATTAAACTAAAAGAGTATGGGCCATCCAGGTTTAATATACAGATACCTTTTACAAGTAATTTTACTTGTGGAAATAGAAGTAAAGAATAATACAGAAATACAATTTCCCACAACTGCTAATTAAAATACAAGACTAAGGTACCAGAACAAACTTAAAGATGCAGACAAATGGAACATAGCAGAAAAGCACAAAATATTATATCCACACAGGCCACTTAAAAAAAAAGCTAGTTACTCGCAGTTGCACACCCCTCCAAGTCTTGGATAAAAGACACTGGGTGGGGTAGTTATGTGCTGGAAATAGGAGGCTAGCTAGAGAGGCATACAATTAAATAAAAGCAAGATTGGAGCTCTTCCAGAGACTTTAGTTTCATCTGTTAGTGGGGGATAGGGCAGACATAGACAGCAACTTTCAAGACCGCAAGATTTTATGTAACTTGGATCTATTTGTAGTACATGCATGCTGATCAGTACTTACCATGTGAATGCTTTCAAGATCATGCTGTAGTCTATACAGGATTCATTTTCCTTGATCTTAACAGAAGTAGGCAGAAGGCTAAAATGGTTGATAACTGATGATGAGAATTATATTGCTTATCTTTGTTGACCAGAAGAGAAACCTTTTTAACCGGTGGCTTGAATAGAGAATCTCCACACTAAATACTAATTAAAGAATTAGACATGGTTTGCATAGTTTATACAGCATTATACAACGACCCCCCATTAATCTTCTAAAATGTGCATGCTGATTGGTCAGCGTGCACATTGTAAATCAGAGATATACTAATGGAAAAAGGTCCAGTCGCCCGGACTTTTTGCATTAGTATAACTCTTTTTTTTAAAGCAATGGAGAACGCAAGATCTCCGTTACTTTTTACACACTGTCTCGCTATGTTAAACCAGTTTAACATAGTGACACAGCTTTAAAAAAAGTAACGGAGATCTTCCTATCTCTGTTGCTTTTTTTAAAGGTGTCTCACTATGTTAAATGGGTTTAACATAGCGAGACAGCTTTAAAAAAAGCAAAGGAGATTCTCTGCTGCTTTTTTTACAGCTGTCTCGCTATGTTAAACTCCTTTAACATAGCGAGACACTTTGTAAAAAGCAATGGAGATCCTGCTTTCTCCGTTGCTTTTTTCAAAACTGTCTCACTATGTTAAATGGGTTTAACATAGCGAGACAGCTTTAAAAAAAGCAACAGAGATTCTCTGTTGCTTTTTTTAAAGCTGTCTCGCTATGTTTAACTCCTTTAACATAGCGAGATAGTTTGTAAAAAGCAACGGAGATCTTGCTTTCTCCGTTGCTTTTGCCCACAGCTCAGATGTACTGCGTAAGCATACGCATGCGCAGTACATCAGAACTGCCGCAGAATACCAGACAGCTGCGGAAGGGCAGCAAGGAGACATTATACAATGCCATTATTTAAGAAAAGTAATTATTTTTTCTTAAATAATGTCATTGTATAATAGCAATAACCCACTTCTGGGTGTGGGTAATGCTGGATTTACCCACGGTTGTCTTTGTTTGGCCACTTGGGCTTCGCCCTCGTGACCAAACCACACCAACTGTGGGTAAATCCAGCATTACCCACACCCAGGTGTGGGTTATTGCTATATTAACACATATAAGTAAGATGCAGTGTTTATATAAGAAAAAAGTATAGAAAAAGTATAACAGTGAAAACAGATTGCTGTTGTCAGCACAATTATGAAGTACAAAAAATGATGAAAACAAAACTAGTTTTAAGAAAAACTTGTTCAAATTGTGCACAATATCTAATAATTCATAAAAAATATGGATTTGATTAGTGGTTAAGCAGAGCAGAGAAAAGTTGGAGTAGACAGACGTTTTAGAAAGAAATGTTAAAGTAGGATAACAGTCTGACTGTTATGTGATGCAGTAAAACAAGTAAAATAAAAAAAATGATCTACTTTAAGAGAATAATTTAGAGCATAGGAGTTGTGAACTAGAGGAAGTCAGAGACAGAATAGTGGTGAAAAACATGGTATATGTACGGATAAGGAGGAAATGGTTGAGATGCGAGAAGAAGAGTTAGTTGGATGGCCAGTTAAGTGGTATGGGGAAAGGGTGCATGGTTGAAGTAAGATGTGGGATAAGGAAAGCTGGAGAAGAGTGATGGAAATGGGAAAGGTTTGAACAAGCATCTGTGATGGAAGTGTAGCAGATCTGGCTTCAGTTTGCTAACCGGTGGGGGGGGGGGGGTTCAGGAGCAAATTGAGTTTGTATTTTAATGTTACTTCAGCAATACTTAGAAAGCATTTGTCATGTTTATCAGTTTTAGTTGTAATGGGATTGAGTTCCATTTTTTTTAATTTTCTGTTAGCATAATGAATTCCCATTTGAGTTATATGATTTGCGAGTAGTGAGGAGACATTTGTTGTTTGGTCTTAGTAGTCTAGATTTTGAGTATGATTGGAACATATTTTTCAGTGATGCACATTTGTTTAGGGTAGAATTAAGTTGTGGACTATTTTTCAAGTTGGGAGTATATGATTTAGTAAGGAAGTTTTAACTCGTGAAGGTCTCTGGGAACTACAGAGTAGTGTGTTTATTGAGAAGTATTTGACTCAAATTTAACTATCTTACTGGAGCATGTGTCAGGTTTTGTTTTAAGGGTGGCATCACAATTTGTAAAGATGGCAGATGCACACAGAAGGGATGGGAGCAAGTAGGTAAGAAACTTTTGCCCTGTAGAGGAAACCCAGTTTCCATTGTTTTTTTTTTTTTTTTTTTGATGATCTGGAGCAGGAGTTGGTCATATTTAAGTTTATTGTTAGTAAGACTCCAAGTAATTTAGTTTGTGTTGTGCATTCAGTTTTTGTGTTATTGGATGGGTTTCCTCCGGGTGCTCCGGTTTCCTCCCACATTCCAAAGACATGCTGTAGGTGGATTGGACACTCTAAATTGTTCCTAGGCATGAGTGTGTGCATGTGTGTGCCTTCTGTGGAAGGTTGGGTGCCAGGCTGGCAACTCGACACCGTAAAACTCCACTGTCAATCATGAGCGGATAGGTGATCCGCTGTGGTGATCCCTAACTGGGAAAAGCTGAAAAAAGAAGAAGAAGAAGAAGAAGGATGAGAGGAAGTAGAATTTGAGGTTAATGCTCTGAGAAACTTTTTGTGGTCAAGGGCATTAGTTTTGGCTTTTTGGGGCAGGGGAGTAGGTTGGAATTGCATAGTTGAGATTCTGTGGATAGGAAAGCCTGTTGTGCAATGTCATGTAGGGAGTTCATCATTTGTGCCAGGCTTGTTAAATCTTTGATCAATATTATCATGTCTTAGGAAGACTCGACCTTCAGTTTTAGAGATTTTGAAAATATATGTATTAACCATCACTACTGTCTTGTTTCCTAGTAGAGAAGATGCATTTCTAGTTAAGAAGGATGAAAAGGCAGAATAAGTCCCTTATCTTCTATAAATTGCAGCAAGATTAGAATGTTTTTGGCTATTTTAAGACAATCATAATCACTGAGCGAATCATAACCACTGACATTGTTGGTCTGATATTGTTGCTCTGATATTCATTCATCCCACCCCAAGTCCAATAAATAACAATCATCTCAAGCAGACACCCTTCATTCCTGAAGCTAATACCATAGCTGTCATCCTCAAAAACTTTCTGCCTTAAATATTTCTGACATCAGCATCAGAGGTATCTGTAATAAACTATCTGAATTCCATGCATGGCTAAACAGATAATCCCCTGACGTGGTTGTATTTACACAGACTTGGCTAAAACCAGAAATTAAAGATGATAAAATCTTATCCCCAAACTGTAATATTATAAGAATAGCTAGGAAACATAAAATAGCAGGAGGAGTTGCTATTGCTTGCAAAAACACTGTCCAGCTAAATCACTCTCCTTACAATCCTCCCCTGTTCAATAGCACTGAAAACCCAAACTCCTACCTCAAACTACACAATCACATGTGCTTATGAATGACAGGCATCTACATTCCCCAATGTAATAATATCAGTACTGCAGAAGAATTCTTCTTGTGGGCCTCATCTAGCATCCCTCAAGAAGAAATAATTCTTGTAGAGTTTAACACCAGCTGGCTGTCATATACATCTAACAGCCCTGCCAATGCTAGAGCTTTATGTGGACTGTCACAACTGATTTCCAAACCCACTTATATTATTTATTTATTATTATTTAACATTTATTTTACCAGGATAAGTCCAACTAGACATTGTGTGTCCTTTTCAGTGGAGTCCTGAGGAGAAAAGCTCTAATGAAATAACTGTACATACATGCTTTAGAGAACAATAAAACTGGCATAGAAGATAAGAGAAACAATGAAGTACAAAAACAATTATGTAGAACAATAAGATACTCAGGAGTAGTACCATTATTTACAATATATACAAAAAGTACATTTCAGGTGAGAGTATAGTGAATGCATTAAAGGCTTCATTGGGTAACTTACATATGGAAAAGTGGGTCTTCAAGGGGGGGGGGGTCTTTGCAGTTTCAGAGAGGGTTAGTATTGAGGTATAATTTAAGAAGGCCTTTGAAGGTGCCTGTGTGACTTTGTAGCCTGAGTTCAGGTGGGAGGGTGTTCCATGCTTTGGCAACATCATGGGGGAATAAGGTCTCCCCAGAACTGTTATTGCATGGATTAACTTCAATCAGGCTTTTGATACAACTGTTGACTGGATTCTAACCTCATCGCCTGACAAAATCGCATAGTCAAGCAGCCTGGTTGACTCACTACATGACCGCCTTAACATCTTCCCTAAAAGTATCTACAAATTACAATACTTCAAATTAGTCTACACTCTATTACATTTCCATAAATGCAATCTGATTTCTAAACTAAAACAAGTAAACTGAAATCACCTCAAATATCTCCCTCTAGATTAAGCCGTATTTAAGTTCAATCATCCATTCTTATAAATCTTAAATGAATTTGCCCCACTGAGAAAAAAATGAGTTAAAGCCAACCCTGTCCTCAGCTATCAAGAAAAGCTAAACAACTAATGAAACAGAGAAAAACTGGAAAATGTGGTTCATGAATAAAACCAAGACAAACCTTCAAACTCACCGACAAATTAGAAATCGTGCTGGATACTATGTAAAATCAGATAAGAAACACTTCTACACAAATCTACAAACCACAGCCCATATCAATCCAAAAACGTTTTGGTCCTCTAAATATCAGCTATTAAATCGTAGCCATTCTATCCAACCTTCTCCTAAAATAACCAAGCACAATGATTCACAAAATATTGCCAGTCATTTTAACTCCCATTTCATTAGTTCAGTCTCCTCCTTTCTTAATAACTTAGGTCTTTCAACTCTACAAACTCCAATACAACCTATTAAATATCACCTCACCTTCTCTTTGCAACCAGCATGGGTTTTGCTTTACCACAGCACCATATAAGCAGAAATGGAGGAAACCCTGTATCATCTCTTTTTCTTGACCTTTCTAAGGCCTTTAACATGGTCTGTCATAACACGCTCTTACAAAACTCTCTTACCTAGCATTCAATAACCTTGGACTGGTCTGGTTCCACAGATCTCTCTAATAGATCACAAACATTTAGGTGGCAAAATGATCTCTCCTCATTTCTTCCTGTAACTGTTGGCATCCCTAAGGATCAATTCTCAACCCCATGCTCTTTAATATTTTCATCAATGACCATTGCACAACAATCAAACATTCCTCCATAGTACAATATGCTGACAACTCTCCTCTTATCTGCCCTGTCCCAACAGTTGAAAGTCTACAAAATAACCCAAGCCTCCCATATTTCAATAGCACATCTGGGTCCCAACTTGACAGAGGTGCATCTTCATCTCATGCCCTACCTGCAACACCTATGTCAGGTAGCCCTGCACTGGAGGCTGGAACATTAGTACCCAAAGGTAGCACTGCAAGTGGAGGTGACAATTATGTCATCTGATTAGAAGCTAATAGAGCCCATGTGGGAGGCTGTGGACTGAAGGTTTGATGCCAGTATTGGATGCATTGAGACCATGCTCCAGCTTCAGGTTATGGGGCACAACCTGTGGATGATGGATACCAGGGAGAGGACTAATCTCCTACTGTGTTAAAGTTGGCAGAGACTGCATCTCTGAACACAC
Source organism: Protopterus annectens (assembly GCF_019279795.1). Lineage (NCBI taxonomy): Eukaryota > Metazoa > Chordata > Ceratodontiformes > Protopteridae > Protopterus > Protopterus annectens. The sequence goes on from NC_056739.1 coordinate 1,310,482,200, forward strand.
CAATGCCAATCCCAAACCCATTTTTCCCCCTCCATTTGTCTATAACCATACCTGTATGTTGTTCAAGTCTCCTCTTATTATTGTATTCTCTGTGTTTGCCTGATGCCTCTTTCAACACTGTGGTTCCCCTACTTCATTGTGCTACCCTCACACTCTGTTATGTCTGTCTTCCCTTGTGACTTATCCTACCCCTCTTATCCACCTCTTGCTTCCCTGATTTCCTTCTCTAAATGTCCCTTCTGAAAATAAAAAACAAATTCTTAATGTATACATGATTGGGTCCTCTAGTTCATCATAAAAGTATAGTTGTCTGACAAATCATTGAGGATGTCAGTCAGTAAATAATTGAAATAAGTTGAAAGTTATGTTTCTATCCCACTTCCTACTTACTCAATTGATATTTGGTCACCCTGCATTTTACCCTCTACTTGCTTCTTCTTATCGTCTCAGTCCTATAATCCCATTTCTGACCTTTAATCATGTCAACATGTAAATAAACACAACACAAACATGCTCAAAAAGGCTTATATATTAAAAATCATATTTCTGTAATCATATATTCCAAGCTGGTTGGTATAGAGCAATGTCACTGGTTATCTATAACCACAGGGAATTGACAGTTTTTATCCTATGACAAAAATGAAGAAAAATTTTCAAACTCTCTGAGAACTTCCATCAGTCACACATACATGAACCGGATATATGTGTGCATGTCACCAAGTAATATTAAAGTACAGTACAGTTAATAATTTCTCTATGAAGACCTCTGTGGTTCAATGTATTCATAATGTGATAACTTTTTGGTGCAGGGTTCTAATCACCTGAAGGGGAAATTCTGTTTTACAATACCATGTTTTCATTACACAACTATATGCCATTCCTATACACTATTTTATTTATTTATTTTAATGTCTTTCCTCTGAGTAATTTGGTGCACACCTTGCTATTGCTTGTGTTCAGGGGATATGAGTCACACAGGCATGAAAATAACCACTTTCAGTTGTATTTCTATGGTATTACTACCTATGTTCTATTACCATGATAAGTGTTTCACTGACACTTTACCTATGTATAATTCTATAGCATACTTGGATAATACTCAGGTCTGAAGAATGTGACACAGTGATGGTTTAAAGCCATGGAGGTGTAATCATCTTATCTTGTTAATCATGTGTTTCTTTCCCCCTGAAATGAAGCAGTCCTGTCATCAGTATGTACATTCTGCTATGAAGTTTGGCACTGTCTAACCAAATGGGAGTATGGCATCAGCTAGCATTTTTGAGTTTAGAAGTTGTGAGAAATATTCCTAACATACATCCTAACAATTCCTTCCTTCTTAGCTCACCTTGAGTGCTGCCCTCTATTCCCTAACCATTTTATTCTCATATCTTTATTTATATTTCCAAACTCCTGTCTGATTCAAAAATAAACATAACACACACACACACACACACACACACACACACACACACACACACACACACACACACACACACACACACACACACACACACACACACACACACACCAATATAGTTAAGTGAATGGCTCTTATGCACTTTTAGGTATTCAGTTTGAAGATTTGCTACATATCCCAGATATGGGTCTTCCTAAAAGTTCCTTACAGTCAGACAATGCCAGTGGCTTCTCTTTTCATGCAATGCTATGCATCACACTAATATAAAATCCATGAGCTTATAGTCATTAATGTATATCTTTCTTTTTCTCTCACCAGCATCCTTATCTTCTCATCTTTTGTTCTCCCACTTGTTTGATGCTCCTTTTCTTCTCTGTGTAATACCTTGTTACAATTTTTACAAGTAACAAAAACACATTATCATATGACACACATACACAAAAAGGACTTATAAAACAACAAAAAGTATTTGTCTGTGGCATCTGATGTGTAATAGTTGCCAGATAATAACTTTGCTGTCCATGTGTACTCACAGAAAAATGATACATCTTATTCTATGACAAAAACAGAGAAAAATTCTCTGAATATTCTAAGACCTTAGCATCCATCACGCAACTGAGATGTCAATGAGTGATCAAATGGTCAAGTTAATATTTTCACATTAACAGTTTTTATGGTACATTGTAGTCATTAAATGATGTGTACATTATTAATGCACTTATGGGAGTATTTTGATCCTGTATTAGGTATATGTGATTTACCAATGTTCATTGTATCTCTTACACAGAGTTCTAACATTTTTTGAAATGTAATGTTTCTGATCCCTACACTATAAGTTTTTCTGTGGATTCAACTGATAATACATTGGTCTAGAGATTATCAACTAGGAAGACAGGGTTTCAAATTTATGAAGGTATACATTGTAGTAGCAGTTTACTAAACAATCTGTATCAAGTACTAATCACTTGCAAGGCATATGTGAAATAAGGCTAAACATGGTATGGATAGGTAATTGTCCATACAGTATGGGAGGATTTTGATCTCCAGATTGCTGTATGCTGTTTACTAATGTTCATTTTTTAGTCTTCCACAGTGCTGGGACATTCCCTTGAAATATACATCTTTGTATGCCTTCACTATAATTTATTGTGTGGCTTCACTTGATAATGCATTGGTCTAGAAAATATCAATTCAGCAGGCAAGGGTTTAGATCTGTGATGTTGTACCTTGTGGCTACCTTCAAAACAATTTGTATAAGTGCTAATCATTTCCATATATTCATGACATAAGGCTAAAACACAGTATGTGTTAAAAGTTTGTCAGTAATGTGCACATTGATCCCCACAATTATTGTAGGCTGTTTACCAATGTTAATTTTTCAGTTTTCTACAGTGTTCAAGAATACCCTTGAAATGTATGTTCATGACCCTTCACTATAAGTTATGTGGTTTCACTTGATAATGCACTGCTCTAGAGAGTTTCTGTAGGTGGGGGTCCAAATCCATGGAGGTCTGCTTGTTGCAATATAATAAGCAGTCAATACCGTGCTACTTGCAACACATAGTACATATATATAACAGTTTGACAATGATGTGTTCATTGCCAACATATTAGAGACAGGGTTTTCATCTGCTGATTGTTGTATGCTGTTTAATAGTGTTTACTTTTCAGTCATCCACACTTTTCTAACACTCCCTTGAATTATGTGTTTTCTGACTCCATTGCTTTAAGTTCTTTTGTGACTCCAAATAATAATGTGTGGGTCCAGAGAGTATATTTTATGCAGGCAGGGAATAAAATCCATGCAGGTCTACCGTGTAGCAGTTTACAAAACAATTCATATCATGTGCTAATAACATACCATAACTATATGATGTCAGATATAATAGAATTGTATACAGTGCTCAAGAATTCCCTGAAAATTTACGTTTACTGACCCCTTCACTATAAGTTCTTCTGTGGCTTCACTTGATAATGCACTGCTCTAGAGAATGTCTGTTAGTTTGGGGTCCAAATCCATAGAGCTCTACCTTGTATCAGCATAATAAATTATCAATGCTCTATACACGCTACTTACAACAATAGTACATATATGTAACAGCTTGGCAGTGACATTTTCATTACCAGCACACAAGGGGAGGGTTTTCATCTGCTGATTGTTGTATGTTGTTTTACAGTGTTTACTTTTCAGTCATCCAAACTTTTCTAACACTTTCTTGAATTGTGTGATTTCTGATTCCATTGTTATAAGTTTTTCTGTGACTACAAATGGTGTAGTATGGGTCCAGAAAGTATATTTTATGCAGCTAGAGATTAAAATCCAAGAAGGTGTACCTTTTAGCAGTTCAGTAAACAATTCATATCTTGTGCTAATAACATGCCATACCTATATGATGTCAGATAACATAATACAATTGTATACAGTGTTCAAGAATTCCCTGAAAATGTATACTTCCTGACCCCTTCACTATAAGTTCTTCTGTGGCTTCACTTGCTAATGCACTGCTCTAGAGAATTTCTGTTAGGTTGGGTTCCAAATCCATAGAGCTCTACCATGTAGTAGCATACTAAATGATCAATACTGCGCACTAGCCACTTACAACGATAGCACATATAAGTAACAGTTTGGCAGTGATGTGTTCATTGCCAGCACACTAGGGGAGGGTTTTCATATGCTGATTGTTGTATGCTGTTTAACAATGTTCATGTTTCAGTCATCCCCATTTTTCTAATGCTCCCATGAATTGTATGTTTTCTGACTCCATTGCTGCATGTTCATCTGTGACTCCAAATGATAATGTACAGGTCTGGAGTGTATATGTTATGCAGGCAGGAACACAAATCCATAGAGATCTCCCTTGTAGCAGTTTACTAAACAATATATATCATGTGCTAATAACATACCATAAATATATGATGTAAGATATCATAATGCGTGAATGTAACCGCTCCCATGGCTCAGAATACTACTGCATGTTGCCAGTTCACTGTCAGAATCATTTAAATTCTAAATGGTTGGTATATTGTTTACCAATGTGTAGTTTTTAGTTTTCAACAGTGTTCTAACATTTTCCTGAAATATGCATTTGCAGATTCTCTTCAGAATAAGTTCTTCTTTGGGGTTTCACTAGATAATAAACTACACTAGAGAGTGTCATTGCCAAAGGCAGGAGTTCAAACCCATTTAGGTGTAATGTTTTATCTTCTTATCATGTATGTTCCCCTGAAAGGAGTTTTTCACTCATTTTTTCCAGGAGTGCTTCTGTGGCATGGCCTGTTGCACAGAATATCAGTGACATAGGTGGGGGGGTTGCTTCTATTCAGTTGTGTTTATCCTTTCTTGCTATTATGTGTTTAGTACACCTGAAAGTAAACATTCTTATCATCAATGTGTAAGTTAGATGGTGGAGTCTGGAACTTTGTAACCTAAATTATTTCTGGATTTTCTGCTACTGTTGAGCTAGGAATTTGTGGTATACAAAAACTTCTCACATCTCCATCCTGCTCATTTTGTAATTGTACACTTTCTGTTGTTTTTTCTTCTTGCTTCTACTTTTCATCTCTGTTTGTCCTATACTGCCATTTTCACCGTATGGTGTTGTCAAAAAAGTAATAGACATACCATACACGTGCTGAAAATGGGCATATAATTCTAAGAAAGTTTTCTGTTCTATTACATTGCACATTGGTTTGCATGGGACAACGTCAAGGGCCATATGCAACTGTAGAAAAATGGCAGTCTACATCCCATGTCAAAAATGTTGAAAAATCCTTGGCATGTGCTAGTTAGTCACATAAATGGCCTATGGCTCGATGCATGTGCCAGTCTGAAATAAAATAGAGCTACTGCCATTGTTTGATCTCCTTTAGTGTCTCATTGTACTCATGCAGTTATTCTTACTGTGTCCATGTACTGTTTGGGGTTTCATATTACATAAGGATTGTATGTAGTTTTAAGACATTTCAGTTTGCAGTCTACACATCTGCTACATTTCCATGATATATCTGTTTTGGGTGTATATCGAAATGTCAGATATCACTAATTTGACTTTTCAGTATATCAAACACACTACATTGATTCAACAGAAGTGTCAAAACACATTGAAACAGCAAATAAAAAAGTGTTTTTTGCAGGGGCCGATCCCCATACCCCCCATTTGGGGGGGGCTATGCCATCCACTAATTAAATATTTTAACTTCAAGATTGCACAGCAGTGTAGAATGAGGAAAAACTCCGACAGATGCGCGCGCGCACACACACACACACACACACACACACACACACACACACACACACACACACATATACACACACACAAAACCACATACATCCACATACTCACATGCATGTAAACGCATACACACATTCCCATATATAGGCAGATATTCAACACACACACACACACACACACACACACACACACACACACACACACACACACACAACACACACACACACACACACACACACACAAAAAACACATACATCCACATACTCACATGCATGTAAACACATACACACATTCCCATATATAGGCACATATTTAACACACACACACACACACACACACACACACACACACACACACACACACACACACACACACACACACACACTGATAATCCTTTTTCACTTGATTACACATACATCAACCAAATAATTTTGATGTAAATCAGAATTAAGGGAAAATCAAACATTTAAACTTCAAACAAATTAAAAGCACCCTGTATTTTATGACCCCCTTTACTCTGGCTGATGCAGTGGCTTCACTTGCTAGTGCATTGCAATGACAGCATTCAGTGGTAAAATCATGGGCTTAATTCCCTTGAGACTTATCTTTTTTATAGCCATCCACATTTTCATGACATCTGAGTTTTATGACCTCTTTTACTCCAATTGCAGTGGCTTCACTTGTTAATGAAATGTTATGACATTTAGTGGGAAAGTCATCAGTTTAATTCCCCTGAGCCCTATTTTTATTTTGAGCATCCATCTGCACTTATGCTACATTCCCATGGTATGTGTGTTTTATGATAATGTTTACTCTGACTGCTATAGTGGCTCACCTTGCCAATAAACTGTGGATATACTTGCATGTGGTCTGAACTGATGGATCAACTCACATCAGGGTAACATACGTTACTTATTTAATGAAATTCAAGGGTGCAGTACTTGCCTAGTGCTAACATTCTGATACTGTCAGGATTGGTGTAGGATGCATATATCATGTTATGTTATTGCAACCCCCCCCTCCTGTGTAGGTTTTACATTCTTCAAAACTCACATATTGTCATAGCTCCTTCTTTGCCCTGCTTTTCCAGCAGTTGTTTTGTTCTTCTCTTTATGCTGTCCATCGCTATGGATTCTGTTACTATAGTGTAAGCTGTACTTCACCTTCAGCAATCAGTGGTACTTTCCCTTCCATTGTACTTTTTTTATATATATATGTTGCAGTTGTTACATTGACATGCAACTGTGCACGTGTAGTTGCATGGACTACTGGGAGTGCTTATGCATTGCCATTGTTTACCTCAGCTGCTTGTACTTCATGTGGCCACAACCACATTCTAGATGCAGTTCTGTGCTGCAGCAGTAACAAGAGGCTCCTCACTGTGCACTCTGACCTGGCCACATGCATCTGTGGTTAGAATTGCTGCTTTTTGTGGTTGCATTTATGCACACATTATTTATAATTCTCCAGGACCATCAAATTAAGATATAAATGTAAATTTATATATCACAATTTTTGGTTTTAACTCTATTTGTTATTAGAAAAACATTTACATTGTAATATATTATTTTTTAATATTTTCCATCTCAGCAATTCATCGATAATTCTAAATGACACTTCTTCTACATTGTGCAAATTGTTAGCTTAGAAAATATTTAGTAGTGTTTTGTTAGGTAATGCTATCATTTCAGATGTTAATGGTAACATTTTTAATTTAAATGGTTTAGTAATTATTTACAACTTTATCAATTCTTAAAATATTTTTGTTTATTAATTGAAATGTTTTAATAAATAGTTTTGAAAATAAATGGATTTATCTATTTTGATAAGCCAGCTAATAGAACATTTCAGATGTTAATGGTAACATTTTGAATTTAAATGGTTTAGTAATTATTTACACATTTATCAATTCTTAAAATAATATTTTTGTTTGTTAATTGAAATCTTTCAATAAATAGTTTTGAAAATAAATCGATTTCTCTGTTTTGATAGAAGCCAGCTAATAGAATTTTGTTGAGTTTGCATCTACAAAGTAGTACATTTTGGAGTTTTGTAATGAGGGAAACACCCCTGTTTATATGTGGAGGACTTAATTCTCCACACTACACATGACTTAAATAAAGGAATTCGTGGGTCATAGCACCTTTGAAAAAGGGAGCTAACTTGACAGAATGGTATTTCAGTGAGTTGACTCCAGATGAAACAGACTGATCCTGAAAAATTGTAGGCTATGTCATTTTGTTGAATAATGATCCATGACTGGGTATGGGTAATCCAGGTTTACCCACAGCTGGCATGATTGCATCATCAAGGTGAAACCCAAGTGAACAAAGTAATAAGGTCAGCATTACTCACACACAGGAATGGATTCTTGCTATCATGCCATTACTGCTATCATTTTTAAATAACTGTATTATATCTCTGACATCTTGCTGTAGTCTTTCTCTCCTATCTTCCACAACTGGGCATTGCTTCATAATGCATTACATATGTGTGGGACATGTATGCGCTCCTAACTTGCACAGTACATTTATTATCATAAATTCTGATTGTGCTTTTTAAGGGCTTTGGAGATTGCAGACATCCTCTAATTTAAGCGGAGGGAAGAAATATCCATGAAACAGCATATCAATGAAACAGCCCTAATGTAATACCAAACAACCAAATGACAGGGCTGACATCAGTTGAGAGCTTAGTAATCAAAAAGAATTTAATAGTACAAAACATAAAAACAAGTTAAGCTCTTTCATTCTTGCTATTAAGGACTTCACCAGAACTATGGCATGTGCCTTTAAGAAAAGAAAAATGCTTTTTTATTAATTTTAACTTGCTTAATGTTCATTGGTTGCATTATTAATTGATTTTGCATTTAAATGAACACCTGCATAGTATGGTCAGTTCTGATGAAGTCCTTCCTGGCAAGGATGAAAGCACTTAACTCATTTTTATGTTTTGTACTATTAAGTTCTTTTTTGATTACTGAGCTCTCAACTGACTTCAGTTGTGTCATTTGGTTATTAAGTGGAGGGAAGTTTATGGTAATATTTTTAAAGATTTTTGTACTTTCATTTTTTAATGTATTTTGGAGAGGATGGACAGTTGATTCTACTCTGGTTATATATACATTTTTCTCCATTTAGCAGAATGGAGAATATGAGAGTTATTGTTTTTGATGTCATAAGCTACAGCCCACTGAACTTACTCTAATGAACAATCAGGATTTATAATGGACATGTTGAATGCTGCAGTCACTCGCCACACATGCTTTTGAATAGCAATCAGGTTACACTGTACAATGCTTATTATATTGGTTATGCAGTAGTGACTATACAATTTCATCTGGTGTTTTTCACTGCCCTCTGTTTACTGTCATTCATGAGATGCTGCATTTCATTATTACTGTGTGCTTTGTGTTTTGTATTCTGTAGGAAGTTGTAGCTGAAAAGGGTTCTTGGAGCCAGTCTGTTTTGTAGGCATGCCTCTTTACACAAAAAGCAAACAAACAAGCAGACAGACAGACAAACAAAAACAAACACATCAGCAAGCAAATGTGATACCAGTCATGACTAGACTAATCCTGGCTTACATAATAACTGAGGAAAAACTGCATGACTTTCCCTCTAAACTGTGCTACACTGCCCACTGTTGTTTGAGCAGCTTTCCATGTAAATGAGCATATGCTTTGAACAGGGCAGGAGTGCTAGGAGATCTGGAATTTAAGTCTGTAGTACTGCAGAATATGTCCTGACAGTGTTTTAAGAACCATAATGGAAGCATGTCTAAATTTTTTAGTAATTTGTGATTAAATAAGGAAAGACCATTTGAGTGCCACATGGTGGGAAGTTCTGATTAGTCTTGTCTGGGAGGATATCTCTAAAACAGGAGGTAAGAATGTGGCCTTATTTCTTGTCTATGGATAATGTATTTAGTAGTCTAGGTAGAAAGAAAGAGACTTGTAAGTGGAATAATGCAGAGAAAAAAAATCATAGCAAAATATATCAGGTTTACTGCTGAGGTTTGTTTGCAAGATCAGTCCTTTTAACAGGTCTCATATGGTAAAGAAATAACATGTGAATATGTTGTAGAACAGCAACATGGATATATTATGGGCATGCTGTCCTCATTTGCTCTATGTCACTTAAGTCTCATATTAGACAGAAGGACTGCAGTCAGATAGGACTAATGCAGAGCACAGACCTGCTGAGAAGTATAGCTCATTTTGAAAGGGGTAATAATATGTGGCATTGGCAGCTGTGATGAAACTGGTGTCAAAATACTAATCCACCTATAACAGGGAATGGGTCATACGAGGGCACACTATCTATGACAAGAAATAAAGATGTACCATTTACAAGAATCAACAATGCCTAGAAATAAATTGTCTGACATGTCCAGAGGGTAAGGTGGTATTACAAGAAGAAAGCTTAACCATGCTTGGAAAGAGTGATACACCCCTTGGTTGTCAACCAAGTGGTAATAATTCAGTGACAGATAGAGATATCATTAAAGTCTTAAGGAATACAGTTAGATTTCAGCTCTGTGTCTATGATACTGCTGGTTGGAAAAGTAGAAACAATATCATTTAAAAGGACACATTCAAATAATATTGCTTATTCATAGTATTTCATTGTTATACTTAATAGACTGAATATCAATAGAAGGTTACAGTAAATTCGACTGCTGCAAATGGCAGGCAAAAGAACAGATGTAATGATAGTTCTGATACAGTAACAGTTATCCTCATTTAAACCATGCTCTGTTTATAGGGCTCATATTTCTTATCCAATCTTAGGAACATTAACTGCAGTCAAGGTGGTGCTGTCACTTATGACTATACACTCAGGGACTGATATAATTGAACATATTGTACCATATTGCATGTGTACAAAAAATCTGGCAGTTTCAAGTAATTCTGTAAGTACTAACAGCACTTCCTGTTATATAAACTTTAGACTAAACTAACAGAAAGAGGACTAAACTTATTTGGTGGGACTAATTCCCTACACATTGTAGTGACAAGCACTGGTAGTAATACAAAACACAGCAAAAACAGAGAGTAAATTTTTTTTCACTATTCTGTTGTAGTTAGAGGTTTCTTTGACTCTGATTAAGCCAATTACTGGCGAAAGCACTTAGTCGAAGGAACATTTTATTGTCAATAAAGCTGGTGTGTTCCAGGTCGTTGTTGGGATTATTTCTTTATTTTACGAGCACTGGTAGTACTGTAAACTCTACTTCTTCAATGCTTAGATGGTGAAATAATGATGTTTGTGTTTTAAGGTCTGATAACGGAATTCAATAATAAAGAAAATCTTTATTTTAGAGGTTGATGATGTTTATCATTGGAAAAGAAGATACCTAGTAGTATGTTATTAAGACATTTGAGCAAAATCATCTTTTTAGAACAGGTCTACATATATCCTGATGAGAAATACGAGAAAGAAGTTAACTGATTTTACTCTGCTGGAAGTCTCTGAAATAAGACATAATTCCTCAGACAAGTCATGCAAATAAATAAATAAATAAATACATAAACTAATAAATAAATAAACATGACAATTGATAACTTTAACTAAGATTTTGTTTTCACAGATGAGGACTGGAACAAAAAGGTTGAAGGCTGTACCTTAAAAGAAACAAATCATATGATGGGCATGGACTAAGAAGAGTCCATCCATGTAAGAAAAGATCTGAAAATAAACTTCTTCACAGTTTTATGGAGAGGGGGGAGAAAGAGAACAAAAATATGGATGTTCTAACATTTGCTATGAGTTGAAGAATATGAACATAGTAAGATTAAGCAGAGCATCAAAATTCAGTGAGGCAGGTATGACTGTGTATTAGTTTCTATGAAAATGTCAGGCACAAGAGGAACTGATAGTTCTTCTGCATGAACCAAACTTTCCCCCTGGAAAAGCATGATGGGTTGACATAATCAGAAAAATATGTGGATTAGCTATCTAACTGAAAAAGTAAATCATAATTAAACTACAGAGGGTACAGTATTCTAATCCTAGGCTGTATTAAAATAATACAAAGGTCAATATAATATTCTGATTACTTTAGGTAATAGTGAGCACAATGCTATCATAAAAAGTGGAGCATGGTATGGAAAACATTGATGTATAGATTCCAGAGCTTATTCTGAAACAATCCTGTGTTAGTTTGTGACTGACTATGCAATCGCCTGTTTTTTCACTGTTTGCAGAAAGAAAGGGATAGCTTGTAGACAGGAAGATTTACTTTGATTAATATTTTGTTGTTTTACCTCTAATTTTCAGCATTTGCTGTTGAAAAATTATAGATTTTAGACAGGCAAACTCTAGCCATCCCAAGGTGCCTGTTCATCTGTAAGTTCACATAAACTGCAGACAGGGCAATCCAGAGCTTGTTTGAGATTCATTTTTCTCTGGGATTTTTGTCTTTTTTTCATCTTGTCAGCATTCAGTATTTTGATAGGGAGCCTTTTTTTTTTTTTTTTTTTACATATAGTTTATTTTTACCTCTGCTTTGCAGGAAAAAAGGGATCACTTGAAGACAGGAAGATTTGCTTTGATTTATATTTTGTTGTTTTACCTCTAAATTTTACTATTTATTGACAGAAAGGGATAAATTTTATACAAGCAAATTCTAGTCATCCATAGGTTCATAGGTTCATAGGTTCATAGGTTCATAGGAGATTACTAGACTAATGGCCCTGGGGCCTTAACAAGCCTAGCCATGTAATAACCTTGTTCCCTATTTGAGCATGTTAGATGGTCATTGTTAGCAGAATGATTCAGTAATTAGCACAGACTTCCCCTGTCCATGAGGGACATAGGTGCCACCTCTGGGGTAAATTTGTGGTCTCCCATCCAGTTGTCAAGGTTGCGCTTAAATAGGGTCATTGAGGAGCTCTGCTTCATGTGAAGTGCGAGTTTATTCTGGAGGAGCAGCAATCTCTGGGAGACATGTCTGTCTCTCCAAAATTTTCTGTTTATGACGCAGGCTAGGTTGAGATCCTTGGAGTGAGTGGCTGTTGTTCCATTTCATTTTCAGATGTAGCATTTTCATGAAGGCAGGGTCAGAAATCACTCTGTAGGCCAGGCACAGGTGACCTGTCAGCAGACTGTAGGATACAGAGTAAAGAGACAGGGCTTTCAATTTTTTCATGTAGGTCATGTTTTGGAGGCCCTCAATTTTCTTGGTTAGAAACCTCTGTGGTCTGTCCAGTTGTTGCACATGTCTGGTGAGGTACTTGCAGAATGGAGCACTGTAATCAGTGGTCTAATGAGGGTCAAGTATAGAGGAGTTATAACATCCTTAGTCTTGGATGCGATGCCCTTATTTATGAGATGTGCAGTGTAGAAGGCTTTCCTTACCACTGTGGAGACATGGTGATCAAAGTTTAAATTGCTGTTAACCTGTCTTCTCAAGTTGTCTCTCTCCACTGTGTTTAAGTGGGTTCCTATCATATGCTCAAAGTCTGACAACTTCAAATCATTAAAGAGCGGACTTTAATGATCGAAGTTGTAAAACCTCGAAGCATATAATGTAGATCACCATAGAACGCGGAAAGGAAAGAGTTCCCTTTACTGCACTGTAGTGCAATCTCGGAGTTGGTATATTTAAGTAGCAGGGGATGTGGGGGTGCAGGGGGTCTTGTCTCCTGCATAGAGCATTTTTTTTACTGTTTTTACTTTTTTTTTTTATGTGTGTTCGAAGTTCTGAGACTTCGGTCGTTAAAATTCGTCCTTTAATGATTCGAAGTTTTGGAACTTCGATCATATGATATAAACGGTTCCCTATCAGAAGCCTGAAACACTATAAGCCTGAAAATCAAAATCCTGAAACCAAAAGCCTGAAAATTCAAAATCCCGAAAACCCAAAATCCTGAAACTCAAAATCCTGAAAACACAAATAATGCTAATATGTCACTATAAAGACACTAATATCTACCAACTGACCCTGACCCTAACCCTAACCCTAAGGTCCGTCACTATCGCACACTCACCTGACCCATGCCCTAACCCTAACTCACTTAGACCGCCCCTAACCCCAATATTTGTCACTATTGCATACATGCCTAACCTGCGCCCTAACCCTAACTCACTTAAACCGCCCCCGACCCTAACATAAAACTAACCGCACACTTACCTGAACCCAACGCATGACCTAACACCACAGGGCTAACAATAGCAAAGCCACAATGACGTCAGCATGTCCATTTTGTGTTTTCAGGATTTTGAGTTTCAGGATTTTGGGTTTTCGGGATTTTGAATTTTCAGGCTTTTGGTTTCAGGATTTTGATTTTCAGGCTTATAGTGTTTCAGGCTTCTGATAGGGAACCAATATAAACCCGTTTAAGCTTAGGGGAGTGCTATCTATAATGTAATTTGCATTAGCCACTTCTTGGCCAAAGGGGATAATGATGTACTTTTTTGCATTTAATTTTAGACCATGGCTCTGGCACCAATCATTAGTCTGCATTAGCCCCTTTTGTAATATGTTAACATTGTTGTGGTTCTCAATGATTACACCTAGTTTGCAGTCATCTGCAAACTTGGTAAGCCATAGGCCATCTACTTTTGTCTGGATGTCTGAGAAGTAGATTCCAAATAGTAGAGGGCCCAGTACAGATCCCTGTGGTACACCACTGGTAAATGGTCTACTGGTGGAGGTGGAATCCCCACCTTTGACATTATGCATTCTGTCAGTTAACCCATTTGCTAACCATGTAGTGATGTATGGGTTAATCCTTAGTATTTTTATTTTCTGCTGATCTTTTGGGTTTCTAATACTATGACGGGAGTGGACCTCAGTCCTAAGTCAAAGTATGATTAAAGTTCGTAAATTAGTATTGTTTCAACCTTTGATGTTTGCCAAAAGTACTCTTCACAACACTTGCAATGTGCCCAGTAATGATTCCTTCTGCAATTTGTATGGAGTTACATATATTGGTAAGATATTTAAATATGATTGTAGATTCTTTTTGATAAAATCTGTTGCTCCTACTACTATTGGAATTGTCTTCCATATTGCTCTCATTTCTGCCTGCAAATCCTGATATTTTATGATTATGTGTCTCTCTGTGTGCAAAACACTGTAGTTACTGGGTGTAGCGATTTCACTGATCAGTACTACTTTTGTCATCTTCTCATGGGCCACTATATCTGGTTTTCTCGCATCTGTCTTTTGAACTGTTAGTAATGGGTGATGTAGACTTCATCATTTTCTATGATACTCTGTGGCTCATGTTTCCAGTGTTTTTCAGCTACTTCAGTATTATAATGTTTGCACAATCCCCAGTGCAACAGTCTTGCTACATTATTATGCCTTTCAATATACAGTCCTTCTGCCATTAGTATGTCACAACCTACATAGCAACAAGGTGTGCAACTGTTTCCAGTTCTGTTTTACAAAACCTACATTTGTCTGTTTCTCCCACATGCTCAATGGACTTTGTAAACTAATGTGTATGTAGCCCACTATCTTGGGGCGCCAATTTTAACCTTTCATCTTTTGGTTTGAATTCACCTCTCCTTAAACATTCCTGCATTCGATCCTGATCAACATGAGGTTTTTCCAGGAGTTCTCTATACTTGCAACTATATTTATGCATTTTCACATTTCTTGCCTTCACAGCTGATCCTCCATCTTATATTCTTTCTTTTGTTTTTTGGCACATTCAGTTGCTGCCCGATTTTCATCTGCCTCTGGTTTAATTTCTGTTCCTGCTTGACATAGATATGCTTCTGCTAGACAAAACAAGGAAGTAATTTTAGATTTATTCTCCTCATATTTCAAAACTTTCACTACATTTGGGTGTTGTGAGGTCATCAGATATGTGTGCTTTCCCATGACTGCAGATCTATACATGTAATCCATTTCAAGGAGGCCCATACCTCCTTTAGTACGGGAATATATAATCTTGGTATGCACTGATTTTTATAAATCATTTGATGAGCATGAAGCATCCTTCTTGTTTTCCTGTCTAATCTATCCAACACCTTTTAGGGCCGGTCAGTCACTCCAAAACTGTAAGTTAGGACAGGAAGTGCAAATTAGTTTATAGCCAGAATTTTATTCCTCGATGTCAATGCTTTCTTCATGATTAATTTAAGTCTTCTAAAATATTCCTTACTAAGTTTTATTCACATTTGTTCATGTTTTATTGTTGCTCCTTCATCAATTCCCAAATATTTATACACTTCTTCTTGCTCAAGTTCTTTTATATCACATTCTTGTCCCAAACTGATGTGTTCTTGGTGCTGCAGCCTTCCTGCTTTAAAGGTTGCTTTTGCATGTTTATCAAGGCCAAACGACATTCTTATATAATCTGAAAAGTTTTGACTACTTGCAGTTGTGCTTTCAATTCCTCACCTGATGAGCAATACGTTTTAAATCACTGACAAAGAAAAGATGAGAAGTCTTTGCACTTTGTTGCTTTCTGGGAGCCAAATTATAACCATGGTCTAATCTGTTAAGTAGACGGTTTAATCGGTTAAGGGCAAGACAGAGTAGTAGAGGTAAAATAACGAACAAACCACGACTGAAGGAAGAAAACAAACAAAATTTAATGAGAATACTTCTCATTAAATTTTGTTTGTTTTCTTCCTTCAGTCATGGTTTGTTCATTATTTTCTTGTTATTTTTTGCTTTGAGGTGACTACCAAGTGTTTTACCCAGTATCTATGCCTTTTTTATTAAGAATAGTAGAGTTGACAGGGAGTCACCCTGGAATATCCCCCTTTGAATTTTTATCCCTGGAATAATAATCTGTCCTTTATTATGGCTTAATTGCAAAGTGGTCTGCCACTGTTTCATGGTCACTGTAATGTAATCGATCAGTGTATGGTGTATCTTATACATTTTTAAACACTCTTTATCCATGAATCTGGGATACTGACAAATTTTGTACTTAATGCATGCGGCACTAAGATTCTTCCCCTTTTTACAGTTCTCCATTATGACTTTATTTAGCATCAAATGATCTTTTGTTCCATATGACTTTCTTTTATTACCCTTTTGTTCTATTGCCATGATTGAATTTTCCTCTAAATGACTATAAACTCTGTCGGCATCAATTCCAGTGTATAGTTTATATGTTGTTGGAAGGCAAGATATTGGTCTATAATTTTTAGGGTAGCTTGCAGGTTCACTCTTAAGTAAGAGCATTGTTTTTCCTGTTGTTAGCCAGTTTGGTGTCTGTTCGGGGTGTGCATATAAATAGTTCTTACTCATGGCTAAATCTTTGTGGAAAGATGTTAATACCTTTAACCAGAAGTTAGTACTGCATCTGGGCCTGGGATTTTCCAATAAGAGGCTTTTCTTAACTTTGCTTGAATCTCTCTGGCTGCTACTTCATCCCATTTCATATCCTGTACTTTTAAACTTCTTTTAATTTCTTTTCCTTCTTCTATCCATTTAGCATCTTTTTTCTGTTCCACAGGATCTTCATAAATACTTCTGCAAAATGTATCTATTTCTTCTTTTTGAGTGGTCTCTCAATTTCTTTTACCTTGTTTCCCAGTTCTCTACAGAACATTCTGGGGTCATCAATAAATTGTTTTGTACTTTTCCTTTATATTTATCTGTGTATCTTCTAAGTTTTTCTGCCTGTGCTGATATTTTTAGTTTATTATTTGCAATAGTGCATGATATATCCTGATCCTTTATAATACTGTGCATTCCTTTTATCATGTCTATGTTTCTGAGTATTTTTGTTGATATTTTCCCTTTTCTGTACTCTTCTTGTCTTAATTGCTTTATAGTTTTCTCTGTTCGATACTTCCATGATGGTATTCAGTTTACCCCCTTCCTTTCCTTTCCTACACTGTGTCCTTGTGGTAGAATTTTATCTGTTATTAATTTAGCAGCACAGTAATATATCCTGTTTACTTCTGTTGTATATAATTACTGTGTTCATTTGTTTTATCAAGCTTCTAACTTTTTGGGTTTTATTGACCTTCTGTGGTCTATTTCTTTCATTGATCTTAATATGTCTCTTTATCTCTATTAAGTCAATCAACTCTTCTCTTAGCTCATTTTCTTCTAAACTGAGGGCACATTTTTTGTTCTCCATTTCCTGCGGTTATTCTATAGAAAGTTCTGTAGCAACTTCCTGTGGCACATTCTCTTCAATTTCGTCCTGTGTCATTCATTGCTCTGTCATATGGGAACTCACTGGCCTGTCCTCTGCAACATTAACTGTGTCAGGGTTGCCACAGTTTCCTGCTCCTTCCCTTGCTGTCCCACTTCAAGTGAATGTTTATACTGGTTTCCTGTGAAAGGCTCCAAAATATATACATATAGCAACTGAACTGTTGCTTCCCATACCACTGGTTTCTCCTTAATTTGGGTGTCCATTGCTCTATCCTGCTGTGGTGTTTTCTGAGTTAGACTTTTCTGTACTGAAACCTTCATTTTGCAGGTACTCCATAACCTCAATTTCTATTTCTTTAACTTTTCCATTACTGATCTTCTGTTCTACTTTTCTTCTTTGTCTTCTTGTTTTTTGTATTGTAAAGTTTTCCATGTCTGGATTCCTTTGCCTGTATTTCTCTTCAAATATCTTTGGTGCTGCCATTTTTATATTGATTAGTTTTGCTTTCTCCTTTGCATAAATATTACACCATATTAAATCTCTTTTCTTTCCTATGACCAGATTTCTTCTTCAGATGTCTCCTGATCTTCTTGTTTCTCCTTACTTTGGGGACTCACTCCATCATGCTGTGATGTAACATTTGTTAGACCTTCTACACCAAATCCTTCATTTGCAGGCATTCCAAAACTTCAACTTATAATCCCTAGCTGGGAGAGTTTCTCAATGATACATGAATGGGGGACTGTGTTGAAGGCCTTGGCTAAGTCAAGATAGGTGGTATTTACTGCTTTGCCCTCATCAAGGGCTTTGGTGACATTCTCAAAGTAGTCCACCAGGTTTAATAAACAAGACCTGCCCCTAATGAAGCCAAACTGGGTTAGGTCAAGAGTTTGGAGGTGGCCTATGTCATTGTTGATAAGGTCCACGATGATTCTTTCCATAGCCTTGTAGATAAGGCAGGTTAGGCTTATGGGTCTATAGTTCCCAGGCTTGGTTGATGGACCCCCTTTGTGTGAGGGGATTACTATTGCTGTTCTCCTCTCTCCTCTCTGCTGCAACAAAGCCGGTGCTCAGGCTATGGCTGAAGACAGTGCCAAGTGGTTCCACTAGGTCTTGTTTTAGATTGTTTAATAAGCAGCCTGGGATGTTATCTGGTCCCATGGAGGCTGTGTTTTTGGCCTTGGAGAGGGCAGATATTACCTGCTCTTTGTAGATGCGAGGCAGTGGACTGGTGACAGAGATGTTTTGTGGTGTGTTTGGCGGGGACGGGGGGGGGGTGAAATTTGTGCCAAATCTGTCTGCCAGCAGGTTGGTAATTCCTTTGGGTTCAGTGTGAGTAGTACCATCCACATTCAGTTTGCCAGATAGCTGGGCATTCCCTTCAAGATTGTGGACATAGCTAAAGAAAGCCTTATAATTTTATTTAACTAGACATGCTAATTTAGCCTCATAATTGGCTTTAGAGGACTTTACAAGATATCTGATTTATTTGTTCAAGCTGTGGAGGGTATTCTTCCTCTGCTGAGTAGGTTCCCTCTTGTTCTTGGATAACAGTTTCTTCCTTTTGTTATGTAACCTGTTTATACTTGCGGTCCACCAGGGTGGCATGTTTCTTTGAGAGGTCCTGGTTTTGATCCCGACAGGTGTAGCCTAGTCTATACAGTTGTGTAAACATCTATACAGGGCATTTGTGTACTCCTCTGCATAGGAGTCATTATTGGCTGTATTAGCAGGGGGCTTGAAACTTTGTATACCCTTGCTTAGTAGATTAAAGTTTGCTTTGGAGAAATGTTTCAGTTTGTTTGCTCCTGTGGCGATGTCCAGTCTGATCTTTACTTCAGATAAGACAGATTTATGATCTGACCTCATCAGGGAGGGCAACACACAGGGGAGTAGTGCAGTGACCTTCCACCATGTTGGTGAGTACCACGCCCAGGACATTAGAGCCCCCAGTAGGGGTGCAGACTAGCTGTTCCAGAGCATTTGAATTAACAAAGCCCAGGAACCTCAGAGTGATCACATTTCTGCTCGTGTATGTTGCCCAGTCTATGGATGGATAGTTGAAATGTCCCATGAACAAAGTGTTTGGCTGTATAGGGAATGATTCCAGCAAGTCCAGGTAGTTGGTGTGTTTCTCTTTGTTCATGGTGGGAGGCCTGTAGATAGTGATGATGTGGTAGGGTGTTTTACTGATATTTGATTGTACATGGAGTAGCTCAAGAGAGTCATAATGTTTAACCAGTCTTGAGGTATATTTGGATTTAATGAAGATGGATACACCTCCACCTTTAGTTCTTTCATATTCATTTTGGGGTCTGAATGTGTGGAAGTCATTGTAGCCATTGTATAGCCTGGGTGCTCTGTGCAGCCTTGAACTAAGTCTTAGTGACTACACAAATGTCAGCATCTTTCAAGGTGAGCAGTGCTTCCAGGCAGTGTAGTTTTCTGTTGAGGCTCCTAGCATTAAGCAGCATAACCCTTAGTTTGTCTCACGTGAATTTCTTTACTTTGGGAATTTTTTGTTTTGACATTGCATAAAAAGGCACTATGGGGGAGACAAGCATCTTTGCCAGTATCCAAAATCCTAGAGGAGAAAGGTGAAGACTATTTCTAGCAAAGCAGTATGGTCTGTCGACCATGTCTTCCCAGGCTGACAGATACTGGATTCCCTTGGACTGACACCAGAAGCTAAGCCAATTGTTGAAGTCTATCATTTTCTTATATGTATATATATATATATATATATATATATATTGTGGCATCATCTTGGGGGAAGGTAAAATGTTACTTAGGGCTAGGGATATACCTGCCTGGGACACATAATCTGAGTGTTCAGTCATGTGACTCATGTCTGTCTTCAAATAGTCCAGAGAGGTATGTCTCAAGTCATTCACTCCAACATGTATTATGACAGAATCATAAAGGTAATTGTTGTTGAGTGACTTAATTGCATGCAGGATTTGATGGATACTGGCACCTGACAGGCAGCTAACTGTGACTTTCTCCTTGTCCAGCCTAGTGAGGGGGACAGCTCTGTGTCTCACTATGGAATCGCCTATAACCAGGACATTAGGTTTTGTGGTGTTTTGCCTTAGGGGTTTATTTACTTTAGACACTTGTATGTGTGCTGCTATGTGAACTGGGGTCTGTTCATGTTTCAGTATGTGTTGTCTGCTTGCTTTTGGGAGGTCTCTGGTCCTTTGGTAGGCTCTTAGTGAGTACCTGCGCATAGGTGGGTCTATATGACTTGACCTTATCTTGTGTGAGTGGAGAGGTGTGTATGCTGATAAGCTGTTTAATGTCTTGTTTATTGTTACATGAGAGGATTGATTCCAGCTTCATGGTATAGTTAAATCTCTCACATACTGTATTTGTCTGCTTTAGGAGCAAGTGGTTGTCAGTATACATGAGGCAATTACTACATTGTCCTAAGATGCCCATGTCAATCAGGCTAGCTGGTGAAGTGCTGGGAAACTGGATGTCCATTGTAGCTGGTTAAACTGTAAGTACTATTTGGTGAGTGGACAAGTTGGATTAGCTTTTGCTCTAGGACTAATTTGACTAACTAAAGAAGGGGCTTATTCTTTTGAGGATTAGGGGTGAAGTGTGGTGATGCTGCTCAGTGTGCAGCTGATTTGCCCACAGTGCAGCAATGCACAGCTGAGTTGTCTGTGGTACAGCAGGGAAGCTTGGGGGGGTTCAATGACAAACATCTATGGAAAAAATAGTTTCTATGAGTTTGCTACTATACAGGGCACTGCTAACCCTAGTTGTGCGGTGCACAGCTACACGCAAACGTGAGACTTACATACAGGTAAAATTAAACAGTTTTAAACTAGCCTGCCAATAGGAAATCACACAATGATCCTTCCTCCAGCAATTCCCAGCTCAGACAGGGCTATATCCACACTCTTCTGCCACAAGGTTACAGGGGAGACCTACTTAATGCAAAATGGCTGGATTTGAGTTCAAGCGTATAAAAAGCAGGCTAGATTCAGCAAGTCCGGATCTAGTCTATGCTATCTAAGCAATATTACAGTGCAAAACAAGTGCAAATAATAAAGCAGGCACAGGAAAACAGTTAAGTGCAGTAGATCAGCACACTTCTATCGCAAAGGTGAAAAAGAAGACCTTCTTATTGTAAAGTAGCTGGTTCAGAGCCCAAGTGTAACAAGACCACACAAACTACGTAGAACAGCCCTACAACTAACAGATTCAATGTAATATAGTGCAATTAACTACTTAAAGCAGCAGCAAATAGTTTTTTTTTTTGAAACTGTGAAGTACAGTCACAGTATATAAGAGAAGTACAAAAAATATGTAGTGCCCTTTTGTGTGTTTCCCAATTCAGACAGACCAGGCAAATACCTACTACCACCAGACAAACTATCCAAGATCTCCCAATGCAAAAGCACACTAAAGGAGTGTCCGGAGTGAAATGCTACCACAAACAAAGTTAGAAGATATGAAATGCTACCACAAACAAACTTAAAGAAACTGCAGTCTACTTTAAACAGCTTATAAAAGTGTGATTTAATTATTTATTTATTTCCAGTTTGATTACCGGGGAAGTCCACTGGGTCCAGAAGACCTGTTTTAAGTGGAGGCCTGGGGAGAAAAGCTCCAGGATAAAGAAATGCAAAAAAGAAAGAATATACAAAAACAAGGAAATACAAATACAGTAATAATATACAAGAAACACTGCATAGTAATAGGTTACAATTATGTACATTCAGTGTCATGCATATTCAGCAGGAAATCAATTGTATAGGTTACAATTTATGT
The DNA here is from genome assembly GCF_019279795.1 of Protopterus annectens. Lineage (NCBI taxonomy): Eukaryota > Metazoa > Chordata > Ceratodontiformes > Protopteridae > Protopterus > Protopterus annectens. Next base: position 1,310,504,719 of record NC_056739.1, read on the forward strand.
ACATTCAGTGTTAGGTATATTCAACAATTTATGTACATTCAGTGTTAGGCATATTCAGCAGGAACCGATGTGAATTATTAATGAATTTTACATTAAGTTTTCATTTGAGCAAGCCACTTGTGGTTGGGGAAACACCTTAACATACATGCATATTAGTAATAGTGATAACACTTTACTTGTGCTCATGTAAAATAAGAAGCTATTTACAATATTTACAAAGTTGAAATAGTGTGCTGTTTAGCTCTAAGAGATCAGAGCTTAGATTGACTCATGGATGAAGTAGCTATGGGTAATAGAGAGCTAAGGAATCTGGGAGGAAAAACCTCTTGGGGGGATGTTCTAAGAATTAGGTCAGGTGAAAGCAGGTGCATTTCCATTTGGTGGACAGGTATTTGAAGAGTAGAGATTTGAAGTTTTCTGAATTAGTTGTAGTTCGTAGCATGGCAGGGAGAGAATTCCATTTCTTGCCTAGTGAGAAAGATAGGAGAAGCTGGCCAGGAGGACGTTTAGGTTTGTGGATAGAGATTAACTTTTGGTGTTCAGATCTGAGTGTTCTGTTGGGGGTGTAAGAGGGGAGGGGATTGGCTAGAGCTGGACATTTAGTTTGGTGAAATATAAGACTGTGAGCAGTGGTGAGTTGGAAGTAATCCAGGTAGTTTGTGAGTTCTAACCAGTTCAATGATTGTAGGGTAAGGCAGTAATGGGTGGAATTTTTAGATTTGGTAGCAAATTTGGAGATCTTATTGCAGCAGTTTTCTAGTTTAGAAGTGAGGGAGGAGGATAGGTTAGTTAGGAGAGGGGCTCCATATAATAAGGATGGAAGAAGATAAGTGGTGGCCAGAGTATGCCTATTGGAGTTGGATAGAAAATGATTGTTTCTGTACAACATACCTAGCTTTTGGTGTGTTTTCTTAATATTTTGCTGAATGTGGATATCGAACTTGAGGTGTTCATCAATAGTGATACCAAGGAGTTTAGCAGACTTCTATGGGTGAGTTGGACTGAGTAAGGACTTTAAAAGCATTTTTGTCATAGGAGAATGTCTTTGAAGAAGGGAATAGTAGGATTTTTGATTTATTTGCATTGAGGGAAAGGTGGTTTTGTTGCATCCAATTTTCAGTGGTTGTAAAAGCAGTTTGGGTTTTGTCAGCAGTTCAGATGGGTTTAAAGCACAGCAGATTAAAGTTGAATCATCTGCATATTGAATGATTTTAGAATCAGGAAAGGCAATGTGAAAGTTGTTGATGAAAATATTAAATAGCATAGGGCCAAGTATAGAGCTCTGTGGTATGCCAGTAGGGGTAGGTAGGAAGGTAGAGTTCTTCCATTTAACTGCCTGTGATCTTTCTGAAAGATAGCGAGAGAACCAAGATATAGTATTTGGAGAGAGATGAAGGTTTGCGAGATGATGGAGAATGTAATTGTGGGAAACAGTATTGAAGGCTTTAGAAGGATCAAGTAAAACAGTAGAAACTAGGTCTAAAGAATCATGAGCTTGGTTGACAGTATCAAGGAAAGAGAGTAGAGCGGTTATAGTACTATGTCCTGGGCGGAAGCCATGCTGGGTAGGTGTCAGGAGATGGTTGTTTGTCAGGAAGGGCATCAGTTGGGAGTGGATGCATTTTTCTAGGATTTTGGAAATTGGTGAGAGGAGAGCAATAGGATGGAAGTTAGAGATGCTGGTGTTTTTGCCTCCTTTGTGAAGAGGAAAAATGTATGCTGAGCACCAGAGTTTAGGGACGTAAGATTCCTTTATGGATCTGTTAATTAGGATGCTGATTGGGAGAGCAATGCCATCAGCTGCACATTTTAGGAAGGAAGAGGGAATATTGTCTGGAGCTTTGGTGCAGGGTTTGAGTTTGGCCAGAAGTCTTTTTATAAAGTTTGTGGAGACAGGTTTGAGCTCAAATATAAGGGGATGGTTGTTGGGGGAGTTAGATGAAGAGTAATTTGATATTGGGGAGTTATTGTTGGGGAAGGTTTTGATCAAGTCAGAAATAGTTTCTGTGAAGAATGTGTTGAATTCTGATGCTAGTTCAAGGTTGGATTTGCTTGGGTTTGGACAAGGGTAATTTCTGGCGCCTGGATTGAGAAGAGTGTTTATAGATTTCCAAAACTGTTTTGGGTTTTTGTTATTGTTTGACTGTAGGCTAATATAATAGGATTTTTTGTCTTTAGTGATTAGCTGTTTAACAAAGTTGTGGAGCTGTTTGTATTGGAGGAAGGTATTGGGCAATTTATTGTTCAGGTAAAGCTTCCATAATTTGTCTCTTTGGAGCATGATTTGTTTTGTATCTTTGGATAGCCATGGAGCTGTGTTAGTTCTTATCTTTTTGTTTCTTAGAGGTGCTAGGGAGTTTAGAGTGTCTAAGAAAATCGAGTTGAAGTAGGCTATAGCATTGTCAAGAGGAAAGGTGCATAGTTTTTGCCAGTTCATTTGTTTGAGAATATTTAAGAAGGCTGTGGGGTTGAAGTGACTAAGATTGCGAGTAAGGATGTATTGATGTTGGTGCAGTGTGGAGCTGGTGGAATGATGGATGAAAGCTGGGAGATGGTTACTAATGGTGTCAGGAATAGTGCCAGAGTTGGTTATTTTGTTTGGGTGGGAGACTAGGATCCAATCAATAGTGGATCCAGGGGGATTTGTTTTGTTGGGTCTGGTGATGTATAGTATAGTCTGAGTAAAGTTATAGAAGTTTATGGAAAGAGAGGGAGAGGGAGTATTGAATTTGTTCCAGTCTATGTTAACATCCCCAAGAATATAAGTTTCATAGCTAATTTTTAGTAGAAGCACATAGGAGAATATCCTCGAGGACAGGAATATTGTTACCAGGGGAAATATATAGGGCAGTGATGCAGATATTCTTGTGTTTATTTAGTTTTAGAAGTTGAACTGTAAGTTCAGTGTTTTTGAATTGTGGAATTGGAATTTGGAGGGGGATTATGGTTAGAAAGTTGGAGTAAATTAAGGCAGTGCCGCCACCTTTTCTGTTTAGTCGGTCATTTCTAAGGGTGTGAAATCCTGGGGGGAGAATTTCAGAGTCATGGATATATGGTTTGAGCCATGTTTCAGAGATGGCTAAGATGTCAGGTTGGTTATGGCTCAGCCAAGCATGAAATTGGTGTAGTTTATTGTTAAGGCTCTGGGCATTAATAGTAAACATTTTAAGAGTATTGTGAGGGGAGGAGGGAGATAAGGGGAAGGTATTCTCAACTAGGGGCTAGTACCAGGCTTGGGATGGATATCTCTGGCTAAGATTAGGTTATTGCAGGTAGTAACATTTGGCCATTTAGGTTTGCTGAGTAAGAGGTAAGGTAGATCTAGGCTTAGTTTTGGTGTCAGTAACTTAGCTGAGGTGGATAAGATTTTTGGGTAGAAAAGGAGCAGTGGGTTAGGCTGAATGAGAGAGGAGGAGATAGAATGGAAGTGTGAGTAAGGTTGTGGGTGAGGTTGGGTAAGTGTGCTAGTTATTGTTGGAGCAATTATAGGACAGGAATTGGAAGAGTATGAGCTGGCATAGCATAGTGGAACTAGGAACAGAAGGAGGAAACAAGGGGCCTGGAGGGTGTGGATAAGTAAGGAGAGCATGACTATGCAAAGGGAGAATGCTAGGTATAAATTAGGAGGAGAGAATGATAGCTATAAGGAGGAATAGGGTTTAGGGAAAGATAAGAGAAGGTTAGGTGAACTTTGGTTGCTAGTGAGGTAGATAGAATGATGTGTTTATGTGGGATGATTGTACTTAGGTGTGGTGATGAGGGAAGAGTTCCTATTGGGCAATTAAGTTGGGTGGGTGGAGTGAGGCAAGAATAACTGCAGTAACACTGGGGGTGGGTGGGAATTGGGGGTGGGGTAGGTTAGCGGAGTGAGCCCACAGGGTGAATGGAGTGAGGAAGAGCCACAGGAGAAAGCAGCAGAGCAGAAGCCAGTGAAAAAAATATATCAACGGAGCAGGGATTAAGCTCAGAAGTGAAGAGGTACTATGGGTATGGGGCAGGTTTGAAACCTGTAAAGAAAACTATAGCAGGGGGGGTTATTTAATTAGGAGGGTAAATAGATGCAGAGATAGGATTACATAACAGTAGCAAGAGTCTGGAAGGAAAAAGGAGGTGATGTACTGCCACCTAGTGGCTTAAGTGAGAAATATCAGGGCTTGAGTTACAGGGATATAGGTATTTAGAGTCTAGGGTAGGCTGCTAGCAAGCACTCAGGGGAAAAAACAATAAATGCACATTTAGTGATATGCAACACTAAAGAGTACATACACATTTCAGACAGGACTTGGGGGCACTAGTAGTACCAGCAGGCGACTTGAAAGTGTCCCTTAGAGGTTCTTTCAGAGGCAGGAAAACTGGGGAAATTCCTTAGCAGAGTTGAGAACACTTGGGGGTTTTGAGCAACGCACAGCAGGATGTTTCAGACAAGACTTGGGTGTACTAGTAGTACCAGCAGGCAACTTGAAAGTGTCCCTTAGAGGTTCTTTCAGAGGCAGGAAAACTGGAGAAATTCTTTAGCAGAGTTGAGAACACCTGGGGGTTTTGAGCAACGCACAGCAGGCTGTTGTCCAACCTTCCCTTATTACTGTAAGTTCCACAACTGAGTGATTATAGAAGTGATTATTCAATACAAGTGCTTTGCTTTGTATAAATAAGCCAAGAGCTGCTCAATTGTACAGAATTTGTAAAGCATTAAAACAAGACAAGCTGATTAATAAGCCCTTCATCCAATAAAACTACATGCAGAAATCTCAGATGTTTCACCTCCCTAAATAGGCCAGGCTATCTTCCAGTGCACTAGATGGAAAATGCACTGACCTCTTGATGTAAAAACAAGTGCTTGCTGGAGTGTAAAAATACACTACTTTATCCAACAGCTATGTAGATAATGAATTCAGATCAAATAAATCAATAAAACAGACAATGAAATGCAAAATGGACTTTTTCAATACAAGCCAAAGAAAAGGCAAATAAATAGTTCAATACCTCAACAGTAGTGTAGAAAGGGAGGAGCTTTTTAAGCTCAATTTACAGGAGGAATGGACAGCTTAAAAATCACCAGGTTTAAAAAGCATATTGACAAAGGGGAAGGTGGGTGGGAAACATAAGCAGGGAATCCCCAGCAGTGTTTTAGCTTCTGCAAGCTTGAAATCTTTTCAGCAAAAGACAAAGTGCCAGAAATTCACTGTGTATTTAAGTATCACTTAAGAGACAATTAACCAATGAAAAAACATGTGAATGTGCAGCCTAGGTATTTTAAGTCTATCTCCCACTTTGAACAAAAACACCAGGCCAAATTGATTTCTTAAAACAGAAAACATAATGGAGAAGGTAAAACAGAAAGCAGCTCTATCACAGACAAAAAATAGGTTTACTTTCCTCAGAAAACAGAGAATCCCCAGCAGTGCTTTAGTTTCTGCAAGCTTGAAATCTTTTTAGAAAATGACAAAGGGACAGAAATTTGCTGTGTATTTAACTATCACTCAAGAGACAATTAACCAATGAAAAAAAACATTTGAAATATGCAGCCTAGATAATTTAAGTTTATCTCCCTCTTAGAACAAAAAACCCAGGCCAAGCAGTTTTCTTAAAACAGAAAACAAAATGGAGGAGGGGCCTAGTCAGTTATAAATTGATGTAGACTATAGAAAAGACAATACAGAGCATATTTTGAAATAACCCTGTATTGATTTATGATTTTTTTATCTTTACTGTTATAACGAAGTGGGACTGTAAATGAATTGAATAAAAGCTACTACACTCATTCAAATGTGATATAATGGAAATCCAGCTTTTTGTACCTGGCAGAACTGGTACGGTAGATCTAGTGACGACTTTATTGTACTTAATTTAATATTTAGTTTTATATTGTTTGTGTGATTTTTCTTATAAAAGTTTACTTAAAATTTTTTAAATTCTGTAGTAACTGATTTTGATTATCCTTTTCTTTTACAATTTTTGTTTGCTACTGAAAATTGATTCTTTAAGTGAGTATGCCATTAATAATTTGATAAAGCACAAGTATCTTGTACAATGGAGTAAATGCTATTTATATTTAAAGGTAACATCTGATAACACTGGTGACCTGTGATCCTCATGTCAGAAGTTGCAGGATTTGCTTACCATTATTAATAGTAAACCTAGACTTACTGATGATGTTTGCACTTGTGCAATTGACACAGTTTGGAGAAATGTTTTATACATATTGATGACTGTAGTAATGAGATAAATAATATAAAGCAAAGTACAAATAGACACATTTAGGAAAGGAAGTGTCCATCATCAGTAAAGATCACTCAATCCCAGTTAAACATGATATCACTGCTGAGAACTTTGGAATTTGGGATACAAGTATTCAGCAGTCTTTGTTATGTAACACACAGATTACTGGGAATGATTACCTTTATTATACAGAAAAAGGCATCCTTTTTTTCCAAAAGAAAATGTAGGAAAAAGAGGCAAAGAACAGATAAAAGGGAAGAAATCAAAATTAAACCTGAAAAGACCGCTAAACATTACTATAAGGAAAAAAGAGGAGAAAGACTGAAGTTGACAACATGGCTCAAGCTGTGCAAATACAAAGCCAGCTGGATGACAATTGTTTATTTGCAAATGTAATAAGCAATGAAATTAGTTGGATTAATAACACTAACGGTGATGAAGATCATTCCTTTGTAACAACTGATAGAGCAGATATTATTGAATTAGAAGTTGAAGATTGTTCAGATCTGGTCAGAAGTAATATACTTGTGATAGGAGATTCAATTATTAGAGGATCTGATACATTTGCAAAGAATATAATGAATATAGAATAGTATTATGCTTGCCAGGAGCAAAAACAGAGGATGTGAGAAAGGTCTTAGAACGCCTAATGTAATGAAGTATGGAGTTGTTTTTATTCATGTTGGTACAAATGATTTCACCTGCTAAAACTCTCTGACTATTAGTAGGGACTTACAGACCTCTTAGATAGCATAGCTTGCACAGGTGTTAGGACATATTTTTCACAAATCTCATACAGAAGGTGAGTCAGGTCATTGTGAATGAGATGATTTTTTTGGGTAAATACCTACAAAAAATATCCTGTTTTAAAAAATGGAAATGTGTAGAGCATCCAAGCCTAATTTTGGACACACATATATTTAGACAGGATGGTGTGCACTTGTCAAGACCAGAGAAAAGAATTCTTGAAGCCAATATATTGCACTATCTGAGAAACACAACACCAGATTTTTGCCAGGTTGAAAATTTAACAGTTGTCAAATAGCAGCATTTGTTATATCTCTGATTGTTGCTAATGCCAGTGGCATTAGTAATAAAAGTTTTTTTCCATTGGAAAATGTACTACTTTCTGTCAAGATTGGTGTTGTTATTGTTTGTGAAACATGGTTAAAGAACAATGACTAGAAGCCAGTTATGTCAGGTATAAATGTTTTTACTGTAACAGACAGTCTAACAAAAATCAGATGGAAGTGTTGAAGATAGGGATTAAAGGTTCTTGTTAGATCAGTGATCATTACATGTTCATTGATTGCACCAATACTGTAAATTGTGTAACGGTGACAATAAAGACAACTATTGTTGGAGTGCACAGACCACCAAAGTTAAGTGCTGATCACTGAGATGAATTCATACATTTTTTTTTGCATGAAACACAGGAGGGAAGAATAATAGTGGCTGGGGACTTAAATTTACTAGAAACATTATGGAATAATATTGATTCAGCAACATTAGTAAGTGAATTATTTACAGCATATGTACTGGAACAACAATTGCTTCAGACTATAAAAAAGCCTACCAGGGAACAGGACACACTAGACATTGTTTATGTTCCTAAGGAAATGACTCCTACTTCATGTCAAGTTTTACCACCATTGATGTGCAGTGATCATGGTGTTATAAGGGTTAAACTGTTGGTAGATAATGCTACCAAATGGAAATGTAAACCAATACACAGAAGATTAATAACACATTATAAGAAAGTAAAACATCCACTATGTAAAACTATTTAGAGTGATTCTTTAAGTGGAAAAATTGCATAAGGAATGTGACAAGTTTTGAAAGAAAAATAGTTTGAATGCAAAAAAAATCAAAAAAATATTTAATGTCAGCAACTAGGCAGACAATATCAGGAATATACATTTCCATAAGAACAAGATACTTGATTAAGCTGACTGACAAAAATATAAAAATGGAAGAGGCCAAACTATAACTTTGAAAACTGAAATAATCAAGCTGGACAGACAAATTAAACATAGTATGAGACAAATCTATTATTTGATCGTCAGAATCAGATTTTTCATTGTTTTCATTAACTGAAAATCAAACTACTCCTTAGCTTTCCTTTTAATATTCAGTGATGCATTTTTAAATCTTCTTTTCCCCACCCTAGCACCTACAGAATTTCTATTCATAACATATTTCATGCTCACTTCACAAACATCTGACTTAACACTTTAAATTTCTTCCACCACCACAAATTGAAACTTCAGAACCTTCAAACCACAACAGCTCACAGCACCAAATCAGGTGAGTCAAAAGAAGTTGCAAATAAATGTCAAACTTTATTAGTAACAGTTAAGCACTTTCTTCTCCTTCAAGAGACTTCATCAGAACAAATTTCATTACAAACCCAGCCCTTAAATACCCTTGCTAAATGACGTCACATGAATCACTTAATTACATCTTAAAAACACACTACATAATTTATCAAAAAATAAATAAGTAAATAAAGGAATGAAACTCACTCATATTATGTTTGACTAGCATTATAAAACATTGAAAACATTAAAATGCATCTCATATTTGATTTAATTTAATTGTGCCTTATAGGACACTTCAAACCATCTAGCCAATAATATGTTTTAATTTTAAAATACATGCAATATTAACTGCCTCATTTAATCCAGGAAATTGGGTGGCATCCAACCTGAACTGCCATCTCAATTCACTTGCATCCAAGTGCAAGTCTACTATTTTACCCTGAGGGTCCTTTACTATATGATCAATAGCCAAAAACTTAAATGACTGTGTCCCATTGTCTTTAATATGTCTAAATAAAGCGTTAGTAATTTTTCTTTTCTTTATGTCATAAAGATGTTCACTGATACGTGTCTGATACAGTTCTGAAGTTTCAATTTGTGGCGGTGTTAGTTTGACTACGACCCAATGGATTCCATGGCTATCAATGGTGAGGTAATGGATTTACTGCAGAAAATTAATCAGCAGTTGGCAAAGCATACCAAGCAAATACAGAATTTAATGGAGAAAAATGTGCCACAAATGAGGGCAAATATCTTTGGAAGTCTGGGGCTCTCTTTAACCCAGCCCACTCAGACCGGCCAAGGAAATTTGGGAGTAGAAGACAACCGAGAGATTGGTGTGGAAGGTTCCCCACAAGGAAATGGAAGAATGGCAAGTACAGACCCCAGCCAGAATGGGAAAGTTAATGACACTTGGAAAAATAATTGTTTTAACTTTAAAATAGGTGTGGATGGTGCTATTTCAGATTCTAGGCAGACTTTTTCCTTAGCTGAGAAGTTAAAAACTTGAAAATGACTTGCTGGCATATAAAAAATTGCGAATGGAAAATTCCTATTTGGAAAGAAATATAGAACTGGGACATGTGCCCAGGGGTCTCCGTTTGTGGAGATATCCCAATGGGGCTGATAAAAATGAAGATTTTCTTCATGATTTACATGCTTTGTTTGATCAGACTGGCCTAGATATGATGCATTTAATGATAAAATATAACAACCAGGCTTTGGCTATCCGTTGTGGGAACTTGGATTTGTTAAACAAAGCCATATTGTCTGATTGCGAGTATAACAAATTTCGAGGTAGCTACTTTGAAGTTAATAAAAGTGTGAAAAATGTTTGCAGTACAATATTTTTGTGAAAGCAAAATAAACTGAAAAGGGATATTCAAGAATATGCCCTTAACAAGGTTTATCCATTTTCATTGGGTAACCAAATGAGAGACAATAGTGGTGAGGCCAATCAGGAGCAAGATGTTAATGTGCCGGTGACAACAAACCAGAGATTTCGAAAGCAACGGCATCTGGGGTCTGTTAATCAAGTGGATTATTCCAAAGGGATAAGGCATTCGGAAAGGCTTTGGGGGAAGAACCAGTATTCTCAGTTTTCCAACATCAGGTCTGACGAATATTCGAGGCAAGGGGCAAGGCCTAAGAAGAGTAGGAATTGACTTTGGCAGTTTCCAGGTCGTATGGTGAACAGAAAACATAATGGCAAAGTGAATACTTGGTGTAGAACTGTGGTTAACAATAATGTAACAAGTTTTTTTTGGTGACCATAAGAACGTGAATTGTGAAGCAGGTGTTGTGTTTTCTAGCCTTTTAAGCAGCTTGAATACTGAAGCAGTGCTTGACAAAGTGACTTTTAGCACTGATAAGAAAGTTCAAAGCACCTATTTTAATTCCAATTTAACTTCGGATATAATGCAAGGACAATGTGCGAACAATTTGCAATGCTTAGCACCTGAAACTGGTGAAAATACCGAAAGAAATTTAGACTGCATTATTGACATGATGAATGAAAATATGGTTAGTGCACGTGATGTTAATTTAATTCATTTCATGGAATCAAATGTTGTTGACATGGGGAATGTCTGGGTAAATTTCCATGGCAGTTTATTTGGTTCATCAAATGTCAATACTACTAGTAATGAAAATATGAATAGTTGTTTGCAGATTAGTGTTTCACCTGAAGGCGAAAAGGGCGATGAATTTCAGTGTGTTAAACACTTAAACAATGACAGAATTATTTGCCCATTTTCAGGTCAAAACATTAATACTGTATTTACACCATTATATGAAGGTTTGGTTGCCCTTTCTGGGGCGGAAATGGTTGATGGTATTAATTTAAATGTGGAAAATGAGATTGTTTCTAATGTTGTAGTGGATGATTTTAACTTTTTAAAGAATTCTAATGATAAAATTAACGGCCCATTACTAAATGTAAATGAGAGAAGTGATACTGCTGTACTGGGTGAAATGTGTAAAATAGTCAATAACTGTAATAAGGATTTTAAAATATATAACTATTCCACTAAAGTTGTACAAACAGCACATGCTGATTTTTTGGCCAAGGGATTCACCTTTATGTCTGCAAGAAGGGGAAATATTGTGAATGCTTTAATTGATTTGAAATGTTTTACCCATAAATTGAACCTTAAAGTATGGTTTGGTAAAAGGGGTAATGCATTAAATGTGAATGGAAATAATAATGAAAGTGTTTTATTAAGAAAACCAAGTACTTTTAATCCCCCTTTGAATAATTCCATTCGCGTTTATGAAAGAATGTGTGAAAAACAAATAAGACAGCACTTAACAGTCCCATGGGGAGAATTATTGTAATTTGAATAGTGGTGAATTACCTTATTAAATGATTTTGTTAAAGACAAAACAGTGCACATAATGAAACCCAATAAAGGGAGCAGAGTGGTTTTAATGAATAGGGTAGAATATTTAAACAAAATTAATGTGCTGCTTATGGATAATACATATGAGGAAAGCTCCTTAAATGAAATACACATTGCTTATAGAAAGATGGACCTAGCGTTGGATGATATGTTGTTCCAAGGTCAAATTAGCCTTGATGAATATAATTATATAAAAAATGACTATCCCATGATTCTGAATATTTTCAAAATACAGAAGATCCAAAAGGGCCTTACAAATTTAAGTTTTAGGCCTATTGTGGATGGTAATAGATATAAAACTTGCTATATGAGCAAGTATATTGATCATTGTCTACAGAAAGGCTTACAGATATTTGAATATATTACAAAGGATTTGTGGTGTTTCTTAAAGAAATTGAATTAAATAAAATGGGAGCCTGGGTTGATTATGGTGACTGTGGACGTTGTTAATTTGTTCAGTATTGTACCACATTTTGAAGGTATAATATGGTTGGAGGTTCAATTAACAAAAACTAGAATGTATGACCAGGACACCATTAATAAGATCATTGCCCTGATTGAATTGGTTTTAAACAATAATTATATACATTTTGAAGGGCAGTATTTTAAAAAAGCCACTGGGGTAGCCATGGGGGCTGCCTGTGCTCCCATATTTGCAAATGTTGTAGTGTCATACTGGGAACAGGAATTTTTAATGAAAAGTAGCTTTTGGACAAAAAGTTTACATTATACTAGATTCCTGGATCATCTTTTTTTGTTGTGGAGGGGTAGTCAACATGAATTAGTTGAATTTTTTTGTTATACTAACAATACAGTGGAGTTCTTCAAATTCACTTACTGTTTTAGTGAAGAACAAATCACATATTTAGACTTAGAGTTGAATGTTGATAAGATTAATGGTCTCCTATATTCTAAGATATATAGAAAGCCAACTTTTTCAAATTCCCATTTGGAATTTAAAAGTTGGCATCCTTTACAACAAAAAAGAGCAATTATCAAAGGCCAACTGGTAAGGGCTGCCAGGATGGTTAGTCATAATGAGCATTTTCATAATGAAATTAGTTTTATACTCAACATGTTTGTTAAAAGGGGCTATCCCCTCGATTTGTTGGAAGAATTATCCAAGGAAGTGATAGGTAAAAGGTACAAAAGTATTTATGTACCAATTTTGGGTGGGCATAACAGGCTGCAAAGTGAATTAGTTGTTAATCACAGACTCAGGGGAAATTAAGTGGGATTCAGGTTTATAACTACTTTTAACCTGGATTCTGGGGGTATCACCCAGGCAGTTGTTAATAACTGGGAAATCCTGGGTTTTGACCTGAATGTAGGGACAAAAGTTGGAAAGTGTCCCCCTAGTATTGTATATAGGAAGGATAGGTCGCTTAAAAACATGTTTGAGTATAACGAAAATGCACATGGACTTTCAAATAGAGCAAAAGGTAATACAAAATGTGGAAAGTGTAATTATTGTTGCCTCATCTTTGAAACAGGAGAGCAGTTTAAATTGAATAAGCACAATTCTATCTCTATAAAAGGACACTACAATTGTAGTAGTGTTAATGTGGTTTATTTGGCTAAATGTCAAAAAAGTTTGGCATTCTATGTAGGAAAGACATCCAGAGCATTTAAGACACGTATCAGTGAACATCTTTATGACATAAAGAAAAGAAAAATTACTAATGCTTTATTTAGACATATTAAAGACAATGGGACACTGTCATTTACGTTTTTGGCTATTGATCATATAGTAAAGGAACCTCAGGGTAAAATAGTAGACTCACACTTGGATGCAAGTGAATTAAGATGGCAGTTAAGGTTGGATGTCACCCAATTTCCTGGATTAAATGAGGCAGTTAATATTGCATGTATTTTAAAATTAAAACATATTATGGGCAAGATGGTTTGAAGTGTCCTATAATGCACAATTAAATTAAATCATATATGAGATGTGTTTTAATGTTTTCAATGCTTTATAATGCTAGTCAAACATAATATGAGTGAGTTTCATTCATTTATTTACTTATTTATTTTTTGATAAATTATGTAGTGTGTTTTTAAGATGTAATTAAGTGATTCATGTGACATCATTTAGCAAGGGTATTTAAGGGCTGGGTTTCTAATGAAATTTGTTCTGATGAAGTCTCTTGAAGGAGAAGAAAGCAATTAACTGTTACTAATAAAGTTTGGCATTTATTTGCAGCTTCTTTTGTCTCACCTGATTTGGTGCTGTGAGCTTTTGGGGTTTGAAACTTTACATTTTTTCTTCATTTTCGACACTGTCAGTACAGTTACCTTCATCCTCCTGAAGTATAAAATTTTTATCTAAGTCATCTTTTATTACTTCAAATATTTTTTTTTTTAAAAAATAGGAACTTGTCTGGTTAATATAAAATATTCTGGGCTGTTTATTAATTGCGAGCAGGTAAGGTAATTGGATAACTCCATTCATTTGAGAAGTTTCATGGCCTTACACTAATATGACCTGTTTCAAATATTGGCTGGAAATTAAACTATTTTCTTGTAGAATTTTTAACTGGGTGGCTTGTAAGTTTGAGAAAATAGAAGAAGTATAAAGGAGGCTAGTATGCAGTCAGGTAGAGTCTGAAGTATTCCTTTCACTGTCAGTGAAAAAAGGGTTCATTCTGTACAGTAGATCTAATTTGTTTTATAGAAGCTTGAATGTTGAGATCAGATATGATCTATAATGACTCCTGACAATTTGGTGCGAGTGACCATTTCGCTCTTCATATTATTTGGTGATATACTTGATGTAATAGAAAAAGATGTTTTTATTTTTTCCTATTCTTTGCTTTTGGAGTGAATAAGACCAGCTTTGTTTTGTTAGTATATACTAGTAGCTATGAGTTGTCTGGCCATGATGCTAGTGAGGAATTTAGTTGAAAGATTGTTGGATTATAGCTTAAAGTTTAGGTAAGTTGGGCCAGACTAGATGATGGTGGAATCTTCAATGTTTTGGATTAAAGTAGCCTGGCTGGCAGCAACAGGAGGCCATTAATGAATATGTTAAACAGCAATGGTCCTAATAAAGAGTCCCTCAATACAAAATTTAAGATAAAAAAGGTCTTCTCAAAGGGGGTAGCAAGTTCCTTACTACAAGTAATGCTAGACTTTTAACACCCTAATCTCATAAATGTAGTATTTGTATTCATTAAAATAACTGTGATATCACCTGTAACTTGTCCAACATGTACTTTAACATAGCCTCCCTCTCCCTAACTGAAGTTTGGAGTATTATTAGCAGCACAGACTTGATAGAATAACCTGACACAAATCCATTTATAAATTCAACATCAACCTGTCTCTTAGGATAATCTTTCAAGAGGTCTGACAAAATGTCTGTTTTGATGGATGTCTGATCCCAAACTGGGTGAACTTGTGAAAGGAGCTGAATTTATTCTGATCTTCAAAGGAAGGCTTACTATGTGCCAATGAATTATCAGAAAATATATTTGCCTTGTATGAGGAGCTGGTAAATAAAAGTATTACCTTTAATACCATCTCTAAACCAACACTTCACAGATGAATGCTTTAACTTCCACAAACAGAACCTGCAAGAGAGACATACACAAGTACCAATGTTAAATGTTCAACAGGACTTGAGCCTGCCTCCTGTTTGTTTTATTTTGCTGAGGAACAGATCTTGACTTGTCAACCATTACACCTAAGCATGGCGTGGGTGCCTCTCTTTTCATTTGAGCTGCTTGTTCATGGCTTTAAGCTTATTAAACGTTTGGTCATACCATAACCTTGACAATCCCCCTTTTACAGTATGTGCTTCTTTCACAATAAGAAAATTCTTCAGCAATTGCAGTGCTTAATCACGTTCTTTTTCAGTGATTAACAATGTGAAATAAACTCAACTTAAAACTCAGTTATCCCAAGAAGCTAAGATTCTTGGACTAATGTCTGCCTGCCATTACCATTTTGTTGGACAAAAGCACTGTGTATTAAAAAGTTTTATTTCCTGTCATTTCTGATGATGGCATCTAATTTATTTGTATTGTTTCTCTTTTTCCTATATATTTGCCTTGGTTCCCTGCTGTAGTTTGTTTTTTGTTGACTAAAGAAGTGAGTAAATCAAATATAAAAATTAATGTCTTCATGGAATCAACCTGTAGACGCTATGCACACCAACTCAACAACATACAACTGAGCAAAACAAACATGATATAACATTAAATTTTAGGAACAAATAAACTTTACATAACAGAATGTACAAAAACTCCCATGTATGTATATATATATATATATATATATATATATATATATATATATATATATATATATATATATATATATATATAAATGAGGAAGGGGGGTAGTTAATACTTCAAAGTGTATGGGATTGACAAGTCGTGTTTGTCCTGAGCCTTAAATCTTTAATATATGTGTATTTAATTATTTCAATCCATCCATCCACAACCCGTTTTTCCCATTTATGCACCTGGGGTCAGGGTGTCACTTCAACAGTAGCAATCATCTAGAGCCAAGGTTTATACCTCTGGGTGGCTAGTCCTGCCTCAGTAGTTCTTCTACATCACACACTCACACACACACACACTCACACCTTTGGCCAATTTAGTAATAAGGGGTTTGGGGGGGCAGGGGCTGACCTTGTTCTCCTGCAAAATAATTAATTTAGAAGGTTTTTTTTTGATAGTGTGTTTTCACTAACCAGGAATATACCCATATATATATATATATATATATATATATATATATATATATATATATGTGTGTGTGTGTGTAAAATTGTGTGTGCATGTCACTATAAAAAAATTTACATAGAAAAGCATCTGATTGACCACATTTGGTTGGACAGCAGCTGATCAAAAAAAATGTTTTTCCCCCTACACTTCCTGCTAATTTCATGTATAAACTGCAAAAGACTGCACTACAGTGGAGAAAGGGCAAGACCCCTGTTCCTCGTTGTACTGCAGTTTTGAACTAAAAGACAGCTGGCACTTTGGGTCAGCTCATTTTTTGATTTACTGTGATGGCTTTTTTACAGTGTTACCTGTTGTCTTTCAACAACTAGAATGTAACCTACATATATATAGCGCTTGGAAGACTGAAGTGAGGATCATTACAGTTTTATATTGATTCCTGTTTTAACGGTTGCAGAATGGAAATGCCTTGAATTAGTATGAGATTGGTGGATTGTGTGGTTCTTTTTCCCATTGTTGTGTGATTGCAGTGTTAGCTCATATGAAAATGTGGCAGTATGTGGGTTGCTTTCTGCAAAAATATTGATTTTGTTATTTTATGTTTGGTTTTGATGGAAGGTGTTGTTGATAAATTGAATTATGCTGAAGATTTTTTTTTCACAATCTTACGTTTATATATGTAGCCATATTATGTGTGTGTGTGTGTGTGTGTGTGTGTGTGTGTGTGTGTGTGTGTGTGTGTTTGTATGTGTGTATGTATGGTAGCGTGTGTGTTTCATTGCTGTATCACAGAACTAAACACAAAATGAAACAATGGGGGCATACGTATAGTTCTCCAAATATGCAACGAAGTCTAGAAGATTTAGGATCTTTGCTTGGAAGTGTTTACATAGGTATTTTTATACCCCAGGTAGACTCCAAAGAATTTTTCTTCAGGTAGATGACAAATGTTTGAGGTGTTATGGGGGAAGAAAGAGGTACTTGAGAACATATGTTCTAGAAGTGTAATGAGCTGGCAGACTTTAACAATTCCCCTGCAAACTAGGCTATCAGAAATACTGGATGAGCAAACTGGAATAACTAAGGAAATCATTTTTTTGAGCTATGATACAGAATCGGAATTCCCTACATATAGTAAGGTCTTGCCGAGTCTAATTATGGTGGCTGCCAATAAAGCAATTACTAGAAAATGGAAATCAAAGTAAAAACCAAATGTACTGGAATGAGTGAATGTAGCAACAGAGATAAAACAACTGTAAATGGGATCTTTAGAAAAGGTTAGGAGCAAATTACATAGAAAAATAAGAATTGTGGGAACAATACATGCAGAAGAGTAATGAGGTTTAAGGCAAGGCAGGATTTGAATGAGCTGTGTAATGTTTAACTAACAGTGACTGGATAGATTATAAGTGATGTATAATGTCTGCAACTAAAAATATGTCAACATGGTTTGTTTTCATTTATACAAATATATGATTGCCCGTGTCATAAGTGATCATTTAATGAAGATGTTTCTCATTAAGAAAAAAAAAACTGGATGTAAAACATGAAACAATACAGTGAAGAACCACACTACTGAATGCTAAAATCATCAAACATACTTCAGTTTGCAACAGGAAAACACTTTTCTTTCTTGATCTTTACACTAAATCCCTACTATAGCACCAGGTTCTAATTTGTCTAATCAGTGGTTGTACAACGGAAACTTTTTTTAAGGTAAAGTATAGGGTTAGGGTAAGACTTAGGGGCAGGGGCAGGGTTAGAGTTAACAAGTATTACTAAACAGGGAAGGGGCTTTGTCTTAGTTTTTACACTATCACTAAACAAGAGAGGTTCAGACATTCAGATACACAAACACATACAAACACATCAGCACATACATTCATGATTAAATATATCCCCTTATTTTAAGTTTCCCTAACTGAAAACACACACATGCACATACTCACATATACTCACATATAAACTATGTGTAACACCCTTCCTAACCCTTACTGTAACCCTAACCTACAAACATAAACAGACACACACACACACACACACACACACACACACACACACACACACACACACACACACACGCACACATGCACACACGCACACAAGCACTCGCACACACACACACACACACACACACACACACACACACACACACACACACACACACACACACACATGCATATTCAGCAGGAAATCAATTGTATAGGTTACAATTTATGTACATTCAGTGTTAGGCAGATTCAACAATTTATGTACATTCAGTGTTAGGCATATTCAGCAGGAACCGATGTGAATTATTAATGACTTTTACATTAAGTTTTCATTTGAGCAAGCCACTTGTGGTTGGGGAAACACCTTAACATACATGCATATTAGTAATAGTGATAACACTTTACTTGTGGTCATGTAAAATAAGAAGCTATTTAGAAAATTTACAAAGTTGAAATAGTGTGCTGTTTAGCTCTAAGAGATCAGAGATTAGATTGACTCATGGATGAAGCAGCTATGGGTAATAGAGAGCTAAGGAATCTGGGAGGAAAAACCTCTTGGGGGCATGTTCTAAGAATTAGGTTGGGTGAAAGCAGGTGCATTCCCATTTGGTGGACAGGTGTTTGAAGAGTAGAGATTTGAAGTTTTCTGAATTAGTTGTAGTTCTTAGCATGGCAGGGAGAGAATTCCATTTCTTTCCTAGTGAGAAAGATAGGAGAAGCTGGCCGGCAGGACGTTTAGGTTTGTGGATAGAGATTAACTTTTGGTGTTCAGATCTGAGTGTTCTGCTGGGGGTGTAAGAGGGGAGGATATTGGTTAGAGCTGGACATTTAGTTTGGTGAAATATAAGACTGTGAGCAGTGGTGAGTTGGAAGTAATCCAGGTAGTTTGTGATCCCTAACCAGTTCAATGATTGTAGGGTAAGGCAGTGATGGGTGGAATTTTTAGATTTGGTAGCAAATTTGGAGATCTTATTGTAGCAGTTTTCTAGTTTGGAAGTGAGGGAGGAGGATAGGTTAGTTAGGAGAGGGGCTCCATATAATAAGGATGGAAGAAGATAAGTGGTGGCCAAAGTATGCCTATTGGAGTTGGATAGAAAATGATTGTTTCTGTACAGCATACCTAGCTTTTGGTGTGTTTTGGTGTGTTTTCTTAATATTTTGCTGAATGTGGATATCGAACTTGAGGTGTTCATCAATAGTGATACCAAGGAGTTTAGCAGAAGGGACCACTAAGGACTTTAAAAGCATTTTTGTCATAGGAGAATGTCTTTGAAGGAGGGAATAGTACAATTTTTGATTTATTTGCATTGAGGGAAAGGAGGTTTTGTTGCATCCAATTTTCAGTGGTTGTAAAAGCAGTTTGGGTTTTGTCAGCAGTTCAGAGGGGTTTAAAGCAGAGCAGATTAAAGTTGAATCATCTGCATATTGAATGATTTTAGAATCAGGAAAGGCAGTGTGAAAGTTGTTGATGAAAATATTAAATAGCATAGGTCCAAGTATAGAGCTCTGTGGTACGCCAGTAGGGGTAGGCAAGAAGGTAGAGTTCTTCCATTTAACTGCCTGTGATCTTTCTGAAACATAGCTAGAGAACCAAGATATAGTATTTGGAGAGAGATGAAGGTTTTGATGATGGAGAAGGTAATTGTGGGAAACAGTATTGAAGGCTTTAGAAGGATCAAGTAAAACAGTAGAAACTAGGTCTAAAGAATCATGAGCTTGGTTGACAGTATCAAGGAAAGAGAGTAGAGTGGTTATAGTACTATGTCCTGGGTGGAAGCCATGCTGGGTGGGTGTCAGGAGATGGTTGTGGGTCAGGAAGGGCATCAGTTGGGAGTGGATGCATTTTTCTAGGATTTTGGAAATTGGTGAGAGGAGAGCAATAGGATGGAAGTTAGAGATGCTGGTGTTTTTGCCTCCTTTGTGAAGAGGAAAAATGTATGCTGAGCGCCAGAGTTTAGGGATGTAAGATTCCTTTATGGATCTGTTAATTAGAATGCTGATTGGGAGAGCAATGCCATCAGCTGCACATTTTAGGAAGGAAAAGGGAATATTGTCTGGAGCGTTGGTGCAGGGTTTGAGTTTGGCCAGAAGTCTTTTTATAAAGTTTGTGGAGACAGGTTTGAGCTCGAATATAAGGGGATGGTTGTTGGGGGGAGTTAGATGGAGAGAAATTTGATATTGGGGAGTTATTGTTGGGGAATGTTTTGATCAAGTCAGAAATAGTTTCTGTGAAGAATGTGTTGAATTCTGATGCTATTTCAAGGTTGGATTTGCTTGGGTTTGGACAAGGGCAATTTCTGGCACCTGGATTGAGAAGAGTGTTTATAGATTTCCAAAACTGTTTTGGGTTTTTGTTATTGTTTGACTGTAGGCTAATATAATAGGATTTTTTGTCTTTAGTGATTAGCTGCTTAACAAAGTTGTGGAGCTGTTTGTATTGGAGGAAGGTATTGGGCAATTTATTGTTCAGGTAAAGCTTCCGTAAGTTGTCTCTTTGGAGCATGATTTGTTTTGTATCTTTGGATAGACATGGAGCTGTGTTCGTTCTTATCCTTTTGTTTCTTAGAGGGGCTAGGGAGTTTAGAGTGTCTAAGAAAATCGAGTTGAAATCGGCTATAGCATTGACAAGAGGAAGGGTGCATAGTTTTTGCCAGTTCATTTGTTTGAGAATATTTAAGAAGGCTGTGGGGTTGAAGTGACTAAGATTGCGAGTAAGGATGTATTGGTGTTGGTGCAGTGTGGAGCTGGTGGAACGATGGATGAAAGCTGGGAGGTGGTTACTAATGGTGTCAGGAATAGTGCCAGAGTTGGTTATTTTGTTTGGGTGGGAGACTAGGATCCAATCAATAGTGGATCCAGGGGGATTTGTTTTGTTGGTTCTGGTGATGGATAGTATAGTCTGAGTAAAGTTATAGAGGTTTATGGAAAGAGAGGGAGAGGGAGTATTGAATTTGTTCCAGTCTATGTTAACATCCCCAAGAATATAAGTTTCATAGTTAATTTTAGTAGAAGCACATAGGAGAATATCCTCGAGGACAGGAATATTGTTACCAGGGGAAATATATAGGGCAGTGATGCAGATATTCTTGTGTTTATTTAGTTTTAGAAGTTCAACTGTAAGTTCAGTGTTTTTGAATTGTGGAATTGGAATTTGGAGGGGGATTATGGTTAGAAGGTTGGAGTAAATTTAGGCAGTGCCGCCACCTTTTCTGTTTAGTTGGTCATTTCTAAGGGTGTGAAATCTTGGGGGGGATTTCAGAGTCAGGGATATAGGGTTTGAGCCATGTTTCAGAGATGGCTAAGATGTCAGGTTGGTTATGGCTCAGCCAAGTGTGAAATTGGTGTAGTTTATTGTTAAGGCTCTGGGCATTGATAGTAAACATTTTAAGAGTATTGTGAGGGGAGGAGGGAGATAAGGGGAAGATATTCTCAACTAGGGGACTAGGACCAGGGTTAGGATGGATATATCTGGCTAAGATTAGGTTATTGCAGGTAGTAACATTTGGCCATTTAGATTTGCTGAGTAAGAGGTAAGGTAGATCTAGGCTTAGTTTTGGTGTCAGTAACTTAGCTGAGGTAGATAAGTTTTTTGGGTAGAAAAGGAGCAGTGGGTTAGGCTGAATGAGAGAGGAGGAGATAGAGTGGAAGTGTGAGTAAGGTTGTGGGTGAGGTTGGGTAAGTGTGCTAGTTATTGTTGGAGCAATTATAGGACAGGAATTGGAAGAGTATGAGCTGGCATAGCATAGTGAAACTAGGAACAGAAGGAGGAAACAAGGGGCCTGGAGGGTGTGAATAAGTAAGGAGAGCATGACTATGCAAAGAGAGGATGCTAGGTATAAATTAGGAGGAGAGAATGATAGCTATAAGGAGGAATAGGGTTTAGGGAAAGATAAGAGAAGGTTAGGTGAGCTTTGGTTGCTAGTGAGGTAGATAGAATGATGTGTTTAAGTGGGATGATTGTACTTAGGTGTGGTGATGAGGGAAGAGTTCCTATTGGGTAATTAAGTTGGGTGGGTGGAGTGAGGCAAGAATAACTGTAGTAACACTGGGGGTGGGTGGGAATTGGTGGTGGGGTAGGTTAGTTGAGTGAGCCCGCAGGGCGAACGGAGCGAGGAAGAGCCAAAGGAGAAAGTAACAGAGCAGAAGCCAGTGAAAAAAAACTATCAACAGAGCAGGGATTAAGCTCAGAAGTGAAGAGGTACTATGGGTATGGGGCAGGTTTGAAACCTGTAAAGAAAACTATAGCAGGGGGGTATTTAATTAGGAGGGAAAAATAGATGCAGAGATAGGGTTACATAACAGTAGCAAGAGTCTGGAAGGAAAAAGGAGATGATGTACTGCCACCTAGTGGCTTTAGTGAGAAATATCAGGGTTTGAGTACAGGGATATATGTATTTAGAGTCTAGGGTAGGCTGCTAGCAATTGCTCAGGGGAAAAAACAATAAATGCACATTTAGTGATATGCAACACTAAAGAGTACATACACATTTCAGACAGGACTTGGGGGCACTAGTAGTACCAGCAGGCAACTTGAAAGTGTCCCTTAGAGGTTCTTTCAGAGGCAGGAAAACTGGGGAAATTCCCTAGCAGAGTTGAGAACACCTGGGCATTTTGAGCAACGCACAGCAGAATGTTTCAGACAAGACTTGGGTGTACTAGTAGTACCAGCAGGCAACTTGAAAGTGTCCCTTAGAGGTTCTTTCAGAGGCAGGAAAACTGGAGAAATTATTTAGCAGAGTTGAGAACACCTGGGGGTTTTGAGCAATGCACAGCAGGCTGTTGTCCAACCTTCCCTTATTACTGTAAGCTCCACAACTGAGTGATTATAGAAGTGATTATTCAATACAAGTGCTTTGCTTTGTATAAATAAGCCAAGAGCTACTCAATTGTACAGAATTTGTAAAGCATTAAAACAAGACAAGCTGATTAATAAGCCCTTCATCCAATAAAACTGCATGCAGAAATCTCAGATGTTTCACCTCCCTAAATAGGCCAGGCTATCTTCCAGTGCACTAGATGGAAAATGCACTGACCTCTTGATGTAAAAACAAGTGCTTGCTAGAGTGTAAAAATACACTACTTTATTCAACAGCTATGTAGATAATGAATTCAGATCAAATAAATCAGTAAAACAGACAATGAGATGCAAAATGGACTTTTTCAATACAAGCCAAAGCAAAGGCAAATAAATAGTTCAAAACCTCAACAGTAGTGTAGAAAGGGAGGAGCTTTCTAGGCTCAATTTACAGGAGGAATGGACAGCTTAAAAATCACCAGGTTTAAAAAGAATATCGACAAAGGGGAAGGTGGGTGGGAAACACAAGCAGGGAATCTCCAGCAGTGTTTTAGCTTCTGCAAGCTTGAAATCATTTCAGCAAAAGACAAAGTGCCAGAAATTTACTGTGTATTTAAGTATCACTCAAGAGACAATTAACCAATGAAAAAACATGTGAATGTGCAGCCTAGGTATTTTAAGTCTATCTCCCACTTTGAACAAAAACACCCGGCCAAATTGATTTCTTAAAACAGAAAACATAATGGAGACGGTAAAACAGAAAGCAGCTCTATCACAGACAAAAAATAGGTTTACTTTCCTCAGAAAACAGAGAATCCCCAGCAGTGCTTTAGTTTCTGCAAGCTTGAAATCTTTTTAGAAAATGACAAAGGGACAGAAATTTGCTGTGTATTTAACTATCACTCAAGAGACAATTAACCAATGAAAAAAACATTTGAAATATGCAGCCTAGATAATTTAAGTTTATCTCCCTCTTAGAACAAAAAACCCAGGCCAAGCAGTTTTCTTAAAACAGAAAACAAAATGGAGGAGGGGCCTAGTCAGTTATAAATTGATGTAGACTACAGAAAAGACAATACAGAGTATATTTTGAAATAACCCTGTATTGATTTATGATTTTTTGATCTTTACTGTTATAACGAAGTGGGACTGTAAATGAATTGAATAAAAGCTACTACACTCATTCAAATGTGATATAATGGAAATCCAGCTTTTTGTACCTGGCAGAACTGGTACGGTAGGTCAAGTGACGACTTTATTGTACTTAATTTAATATTTAGTTTTATATTGTTTGTGTGATTTTTCTTATAAAAGTTTACTTAAAATTTCTTAAATTCTGTAGTAACTGATTTTGATTATCCTTTTCTTTTACAATTTTTGTTTGCTACTGAAAATTGATTCTTTAACTGAGTATGCCATTAATAATTTGATAAAGCACAAGTATCTTGTACAATGGAGTAAATGCTATTTATATTTAAAGGTAACATCTGATAACACTGG
This sequence comes from Protopterus annectens, assembly GCF_019279795.1. Taxonomy (NCBI): domain Eukaryota; kingdom Metazoa; phylum Chordata; order Ceratodontiformes; family Protopteridae; genus Protopterus; species Protopterus annectens. The sequence continues at coordinate 1,310,529,136 of NC_056739.1, forward strand.
TGACCTGTGATCCTCATGTCAGAAGTTGCAGGATTTGCTTACCATTATTAATAGTAAACCTAGACTTACTGATGGTGTTTCACTTATGCAATTGACACAGTTTGGAGAAATGTTTTTATACATATTGATGACTGTACTAATGAGATAAATAATATAAAGCAAAGTGCAAATAGACACATTTAGGAAAGGAAGTGTCCATCATCAGTAAAGATCACTCAATCCCAGTTATACATGATATCATTGCTGAGAACTTTGGAATTTGGAATACAAGTATTCAGCAGTCTTTGTTATGTAACACACAGATTACTGGGAATGATTACCTTTATTATACAGAAAAAGGCATCCTTTTTTTCCAAAAGAAAATGTAGGAAAAAGAGGCAAAGAACAGATAAAAGGGAAGAAAGCAAAATTAAACCTGAAAAGACCGATGAACATTACTATAAGGAAAAAAGAGGAGAAAGACTGAAGTTGACAACATGGCTCAAGCTGTGCAAATACAAAGCCAGCTGGATGACAATTGTTTATTTGCAAATGTAATAAGCAATGAAATTAGTTGGATTAATAACACTAACGGTGATGAAGATCATTCCTTTGTAACAACTGATAGAGCAGATATTACTGAATTAGAAGTTGAAGATTGTTTAGATCTGGTCAGAAGTAATATACTTGTGATAGGAGATTCAATTATTAGAGGATCTGATACATTTGCAATGAATATAATGAATATAGAATAGTATTATGCTTGCCAGGAGCAAAAACAGAGGATGTGAGAAAGGCCTTAGAACGCCTAATGTAATGAAGTATGGAGTTGTTTTTATTCATGTTGGTACAAATGATTTCACCTGCTAAAACCCTCTGACTATTAGTAGGGACTTACAGACCTCTTAGATAGCATAGCTTGCACAGGTGTTAGGACATATTTTTCACAAATCTCATACAGAAGGTGAGTCAGGTCATTGTGAATGAGATGATTTTTTTGGGTAAATACCTACAAAAAATATCCTGTTTTAAAAAAATGGAAATGTGTAGAGCATCCAAGCCTAATTTTGGACACACATATATTTAGACAGGATGGTGTGCACTTGTCAAGACCAGAGAAAAGAATTCTTGAAGCCAATATATTGCAGTATCTGAGAAACACAACACCAGATTTTTGCCAGGTTGAAAATTTAACAGTTGTCAAATAGCAGCATTTGTTATATCTCTGATTGTTGCTAATGCCAGTGGCATTAGTAATAAAAGTTTTTTTCCATTGGAAAATGTACTACTTTCTGTCAAGATTGGTGTTGTTATTGTTTGTGAAACATGGTTAAAGAACAATGACTAGAAGCCAGTTATGTCAGGATATAAATGTTTTTACTGTAACAGACAGTCTAACAAAAATCAGATGGAGGTGTTGAAGATAGGGATTAAAGGTTCTTGTTAGATCAGTGATCATTACATGTTCATTGATTGCACCAATACTGTAAATTGTGTAACGGTGACAATAAAGACAACCCTGGAACCTATAACTATTGTTGGAGTGCACAGACCACCAAAGTTAAGTGCTGATCACTGAGATGAATTCATACATTTTTTTTGCATGAAACACAGGAGGGAAGAATAATAGTGGCTGGGGACTTAAATTTACTAGAAACATTATGGAATAATATTGATTCAGCAACATTAGTAAGTGAATTATTTACAGCATATGTCCTGGAACAACAATTGCTTCAGACTATAAAAAGCCTACCAGGGAACAGGACACACTAGACATTGTTTATGTTCCTAAGGAAATGACTCATACTTCATGTCAAGTTTTACCACCATTGATGTGCAGTGATCATGGTGTTATAAGGGTTAAACTGTTGGTAGATAATGCTACCAAATGTAAATGTAAACCAAACACAGAATATTAATAACACATTATAAGAAAGTAAAACATCCACTATGTAAAACTATTTAGAGTGATTCTTTAAGTGGAAAAATTGCAGAAGGAATGTGACAAGTTTTGAAAGAAAAATAGTTTGAATGCAAAAAAAATCAAAAAAATATTTAATGTCAGCAACTAGGCAGACAATATCAGGAATATACATTTCCATAAGAACAAGATACTTGATTAAGCTGACTGACAAAAATATAAAAATGGAAGAGGCCAAACTATAACTTTGAAAACTGAAATAATCAAGCTGGACAGACAAATTAAACATAGTATGAGACAAATCTATTCCTTAATCGTCAGAATCAGATTTTTCATTGTTTTCATTAACTGAAAATCAAACTACTCCTTAGCTTTCCTTTTAATATTCAGTGATGCATTTTTAAATCTTCTTTTCCCCACCCTAGCACCTACAGAATTTCTATTCATAACATATTTCATGCTCACTTCACAAACATCTGACTTAACACTTTAAATTTCTTCCACCACCACAAATTGAAACTTCAGAACCTTCAAACCACAACAGCTCACAGCACCAAATCAGGTGAGACAAAAGAAGTTGCAAATAAATGCCAAACTTTATTAGTAACAGTTAAGCACTTTCTTCTCCTTCAAGAGACTTCATCAGAACAAATTTCATTACAAACCCAGCCCTTAAATACCCTTGCTAAATGACGTCACATGAATCACTTAATTACATCTTAAAACACACTACATAATTTATCAAAAAATAAATAAGTAAATAAATGAATGAAACTCACTCATATTATGTTTGACTAGCATTATAAAACATTAAAAACATTAAAACACATCTCATATTTGATTTAATTTAATTGTGCCTTATAGGACACTTCAATCCATCTAGCCAATAGTATGTTTTAATTTTAAAATACATGCAATATTAACTGCCTCATTTAATCCAGGAAGTTGGGTGGCATCCAACCTGAACTGCCATCTCAATTCACTTGCATCCAAGTGCAAGTGTACTATTTTACCCTGAGCGTCCTTTACTATATGATCAGTAGCCAAAAACTTAATTGACTGTGTCCCATTGTCTTTAATATGTCTAAATAAAGCGTTAGTAATTTTTCTTTTCTTTATGTCATAAAGATGTTCACTGATACGTTTCTGATACAGTTCTGAAGTTTCAATTTGTGGCGGTGTTAGTTTGACTACGACCCAATGGATTCCATGGCTACCAATGGTGAGGTATTGGATTTACTGCAGAAAATTAATCAGCAGTTGGCAAAGCATACCAAGCAAATACAGAATTTAATGGAGAAAAATGTGCCACAAATGAGGGCAAATATCTTTGGAAGTCTGGGGCTCTCTTTATCCCAGCCCACTCAGACAGGCCAAGGAAATTTGGGAGTAGAAAACAACCGAGAGATTGGTGTGGAAGGTTCCCCACAAGGAAATGGAAGAATGGCAAGTACAGACCCCAGCCAGAATGGGAAAGTTAATGACACTTGGAAAAATAATTGTTTTAACTTTAAAATAGGTGTGGATGGTGCTATTTCAGATTCTAGGCAGACTTTTTCCTTAGCTGAGAAGTTAAAAACTTGAAAATGACTTGCTGGCATATAAAAAATTGCAAATGGAAAATTCCTATTTGGAAAGAAATATAGAACTGGGACATGTGCCCAGGGGTCTGCGTTTGTGGAGATATCCCAATGGGGCTGATAAAATGAAGATTTTCTTCATGATTTACATGCTTTGTTTGATCAGCCTGGCCTAGATATGATGCATTTAATGATAAAATATAACAACCAGGCTTTGGCAATCCATTGTGGGAACTTGGATTTGTTAAACAAAGCCATATTGTCTGATTGCGAGTATAACAAATTTCGAGGTAGCTACTTTGAAGTTAATAAAAGTGTGAAAAATGTTTGCAGTACAATATTTTTGTGAAAGCAAAATAAACTGAAAAGGGATATTCAAGAATATGCCCTTAACAAGGTTTATCCATTTTCATTGGGTAACCAAATGAGAGACAATAGTGGTGAGGCCAGTCAGGAGCAAGATGTTAATGTGCCGGTGACAACAAGCCAGAGATTTCAAAAGCAATGGCATCTGGGGTCTGTTAATCAAGTGGATTATTCCAAAGGGATAAGGCATTCGGAAAGGCTTTGGGGGAAGAACCAGTATTCTCAGTTTTCCAACATCAGGTCTGACGAATATTCGAGGCAAGGGGCAAGGCCTAAGAAGAGTAGGAATTGACTTTGGCAGTTTCCAGGTCGTATGTTGAACAGAAAACATAATGGCAAAGTGAATACTTGGTGTAGAACTGTGGTTAACAATAATGTAACAAGTTTTTTTTGGTGACCATGAGAACGTGAATTGTGAAGCAGGTGTTGTGTTTTCTAGCCTTTTAAGCAGCTTGAATACTGAAGCAGTGCTTGACAAAGTGACTTTTAGCACTGATAAGAAAGTTCAAAGCACCTATTTTGATTCCAATTTAACTTCGGATATAATGCAAGGACAATGTGCGAACAATTTGCAATGGTTAGCACCTGAAACTGGTGAAAATACCGAAAGAAATTTAGACTGCATTATTGACATGATGAATGAAAATATGGTTAGTGCATGTGATGTTAATTTAATTCATTTCATGGAATCAAATGTTGTTGACATGGGGAATGTCCGGGTAAATTTCCATGACAGTTTATTTGGTTCATCAAATGTCAATACTACTAGTAATGAAAATATGAATAGTTGTTTGCAGATTAGTGTTTCACCTGAAGGCGAAAAGGGCGATGAATTTCAGTGTGTTAAACACTTAAACAATGACAGAATTATTTGCCCATTTTCAGGTCAAAACATTAATACTGTATTTACACCATTATATGAAGGTTTGGTTGCCCTTTCTGGGGCGGAAATGGTTGATGGTATTAATTTAAATGTGGAAAATGAGATTGTTTCTAATGTTGTAGTGGATGATTTTAACTTTTTAAGGAATTCTAATGATAAAACTAACGGCCCATTACTAAATGTAAATGAGAGAAGTGATACTGCTGTACTGGGTGAAATGTGTAAAATAGTCAATAACTGTAATAAGGATTTTAAAATATATAACTATTCCACTAAAGTTTTACAAATAGCACATGCTGATTTTTTGGCCAAGGGATTCACCTTTGTGTCTGCAAGAAGGGGAAATATTGTGAATGCTTTAATTGATTTGAAATGTTTTACCCATAAATTGAACCTTAAAGTATGGTTTGGTAAAAGGGGTAATGCATTAAATGTGAATGGAAATAATAATGAAAGTGTTTTATTAAGAAAACCAAGTACTTTTAATCCCCCTTTGAATAATTCCATTCGCGTTTATGAAAGAATGTGTGAAAAACAAATAAGGCAGCACTTAACAGTCCCATGGGAAGAATTATTGTAATTTGAATAGTGGTGAATTACCTTATTAAATGATTTTGTTAAAGACAAAACAGTGCACATAATGAAACCCAATAAAGGGAGCAGAGTGGTTTTAATGAATAGGGTAGAATATTTAAACAAAATTAATGTGCTGCTTATGGATAATACATATGAGGAAAGCTCCTTAAATGAGATACACATTGCTTATAGAAAGATGGACCTAGCATTGGATGATATGTTGTTCCAAGGTCAAATTAGCCTTGATGAATATAATTATATAAAAAATGACTATCCCATGATTCTGAATATTTTCAAAATACAGAAGATCCAAAAGGGCCTTACAAATTTAAGTTTTAGGCCTATTGTGGATGGTAATAGATCTAAAACTTGCTATATGAGCAAGTATATTGATCATTGTCTACAGAAAGGCTTACAGATATTTGAATATATTACAAAGGATTTGTGGTATTTCTTAAAGAAATTGAATGAAATAAAATGGGAGCCAGGGTTGATTATGGTGACTGTGGACGTTGTTAATTTGTTCAGTATTGTACCACATTTTGAAGGTATAATATGGTTGGAGGTTCAGTTAACAAAAACTAGAATGTATGACCAGGACACCATTAATAAGATCATTGCCCTGATTGAATTGGTTTTAAACAATAATTATATACATTTTGAAGGGCAGTATTTTAAAAAAGCCACTGGGGTAGCCATGGGGGCTGCCTGTGCTCCCATATTTGCAAATGTTGTAGTGTCATACTGGGAACAGGAATTTTTAATGAAAAGTAGCTTTTGGACAAAAATTTTACATTATACTAGATTCCTGGATCATCTTTTTTTGTTGTGGAGGGGTAGTCAACATGAATTAGTTGATTTTTTTGTTATACTAACAATACAGTGGAGTTCTTTAAATTCACTTACTGTTTTAGTGAAGAACAAATCACATATTTAGACTTAGAGTTGAATGTTGATAAGATTAATGGTCTCCTATATTCTAAGATATATAGAAAGCCAACTTTTTCAAATTCCCATTTGGAATTTAAAAGTTGGCATCCTTTACAACAAAAAAGAGCAATTATCAAAGGCCAACTGGTAAGGGCTGCCAGGATGGTTAGTCATAATGAGCATTTTCATAATGAAATTAGTTTTATACTCAACATGTTTGTTAAAAGGGGCTATCCCCTCGATTTGTTGGAAGAATTATCCAAGGAAGTGATAGGTAAAAGGTACAAAAGTATTTATGTACCAATTTTGGGTGGGCATAACAGGCTGCAAAGTGAATTAGTTGTTAATCACAGACTCAGGGGAAATTAAGTGGGATTCAGGTTTATAACTACTTTTAACCTGGATTCTGGGGGTATCACCCAGGCAGTTGTTAATAACTGGGAAATCCTGGGTTTTGACCTGAATGTAGGGACAAAAGTTGGAAAGTGTCCCCCTAGTATTGTATATAGGAAGGATAGGTCGCTTAAAAACATGTTTGAGTATAACGAAAATGCACATGGACTTTCAAATAGAGCAAAAGGTAATACAAAATGTGGAAAGTGTAATTATTGTTGCCGCATCTTTGAAACAGGAGAGCAGTTTAAATTGAATAAGCACAATTCTATCTCTATAAAAGGACACTACAATTGTAGTAGTGTTAATGTGGTTTATTTGGCTAAATGTCAAAAAAGTTTGGCATTCTATGTAGGAAAGACATCCATAGCATTTAAGACACGTATCAGTGAACATCTTTATGACATAAAGAAAAGAAAAATTACTAATGCTTTATTTAGACATATTAAAGACAATGGGACACGGTCATTTACGTTTTTGGCTATTGATCATATAGTAAAGGACCCTCAGGGTAAAATAGTAGACTCACACTTGGATGCAAGTGAATTAAGATGGCAGTTAAGGTTGGATGTCACCCAATTTCCTGGATTAAATGAGGCAGTTAATATTGCATGTATTTTAAAATTAAAACATATTATGGGCAAGATGGTTTGAAGTGTCCTATAATGCACAATTAAATTAAATCAAATATGAGATGTGTTTTAATGTTTTCAATGCTTTATAATGCTAGTCAAACATAATATGAGTGAGTTTCATTCATTTATTTACTTATTTATTTTTTGATAAATTATGTAGTGTGTTTTTAAGATGTAATTAAGTGATTCATGTGACATCATTTAGCAAGGGTATTTAAGGGCTGGGTTTGTAATGAAATTTGTTCTGATGAAGTCTCTTGAAGGAGAAGAAAGCGCTTAACTGTTACTAATAAAGTTTGGCATTTATTTGCAGCTTCTTTTGTCTCACCTGATTTGGTGCTGTGAGCTGTTGGGGTTTGAAACTTTACATTTTTTCTTCATTTTCGACACTGTCAGTACAGTTACCTTCATCCTCCTGAAGTATAACATTTTTATCTAAGTCATCTTTTATTACTTCAAATATTTTTAAAAAAAAAATAGGAACTTGTCTGGTTAATATAAAATATTCTGGGCTGTTTATTAATTGCGAGCAGGTAAGGTAATTGGATAGCTCCATTCATTTGAGAAGTTTCATGGCCACTAATATGACCTGTTTCAAATATTGGCTGGAAATTAAACTATTTTCTTGTAGCATTTTTAACTGGGTGGCTTGTAAGTTTGAGAAAATAGAAGAAGTATAAAGGAGGCTAGTATGCAGTCAGGTAGAGTCTGAAGTATTCCTTTCACTGTCAGTGAGAAAAGGGTTCGTTCTGTACAGTAGATTTAATTTGTTTTATAGAAGCTTGAATGTTGAGATCAGATATGATCTATAATGACTCCTGACAATTTGGTGCGAGTGACCATTTCGCTCTTCATATTATTTGGTGATATACTTGATGTAATAGAAAAAGATGTTTTTATTTTTTCCTATTCTTTGCTTTTGGAGTGAATAAGACCAGCTTTGTTTTGTTAGTATATACTAGTAGCTATGAGTTGTCTGGCCATGATGCTAGTGAGGAATTTAGTTGAAAGATTGTTGGATTATAGCTTAAAGTTTAGGTAAGTTGGGCCAGACTAGATGATGGTGGAATCTTCAATGTTTTGGATTAAAGTAGCCTGGATGGCAGCAACAGGAGGCCATTAATGAATATGTTAAACAGCAATGGTCCTAATAAAGAGTCCCTCAATACAAAATTTAAGATAAAAAAGGTCTTCTCAAAGGGGGTAGCAAGTTCCTTACTACAAGTAATGCTAGACTTTTAGCACCCTAATCTCATAAATGTAGTATTTGTATTCATTAAAATAACTGTGATATCACCTGTAACTTGTCCAACATGTACTTTAACATAGCCTCCCTCCCCCTAACTGAAGTTTGGAGTATTATTAGCAGCACAGACTTGATAGAATAACCTGACACAAATCCTTTTATGAATTCAACATCAACCTGCCTCTTAGGATAATCTTTCAAGAGGTCTGACAAAATGTCTGTTTTGATGGATGTCTGATCCCAAACTGGGTGAACTGGTGAAAGGAGCTGAATTTATTCTGATCTTCAAAGGAAGGTTTACTATGTGCCAATGAATTATCAGAAAAAATATTTGCTTTGTATGAGGAGCTGGTAAATAAGAGTATTACCTTTAATACCATCTCTAAACCAACACTTCACAGATGAATGCTTTAACTTCCACAAACAGAACCTGCAAGAGAGACATACACAAGTACCAGTGTTAAATGCTCAACAGGACTTGAGCCTGCCTCCTGTTTGTTCCTTATTTTGCTGAGGAGCAGATCTTGACTTGTCAACCATTACACCTAAGCATGGCGTGGGTGCCTCTCTTTTCATTTGAGCTGCTTGTTCATGGCTTTAAGCTTATTAAACTTTTGATCATACCATAACCTTGACAATCCCCCTTTTACAGTATGTGCTTCTTTGACAATAAGAAAATTCTTCAACAATTGCAGTGCTTAATCACGTTCTTTTTCTGTGATTAACAATGTGAAATAAATGCAACTTAAAACTCAGTTATCCCAAGAAGTTAAGATTCTTGGACTAATGTCTGCCTGCCATTACCATTTTGTTGGACCAAAGCACTGTGTATTAAAAAGTTTTATTTCCTGTCATTTCTGATGATGGCATCTAATTTATTTGTGTTGTTTCTCTTTTTCCTATATATTTGCCTAGGTTCCCTGCTGTAGTTTGTTTTTTGTTGACTAAAGGAGTGATTAATCAAATATAAAAATTAATGTCTTCATGGAATCAAACTGTAGACGCTATGCACACCAACTCAACAACATACCACTGAGCAAAACAAGCATGATATAACATTAAATTTTAGGAACAAATACATTTTACATAACGCAATGTACAAAAACTCCCATATATGTATATGTATATATATATATATATATATATATATATATGTATATATATATATATATATATATATATATATATATATATATATATAAAGAAGGGGGTAGTTAATACTTCACAGTGTATGGGATTGACAAGTCATGTTTGTCCTGAGCCTTAAATCTTTAATATACGTGTATTTAATTATTTCAATCCATCCATCCACAACCCGTTTTTCCCATTTATGCACCTGGGGGTCAGGGTGTCACTTCAACAGTGGCAATCATCTAGAGCCAAGGTTTATACCTCAGTGTGGCTAGCCCTGCCTCAGTAGTTCTTCTACATCACACACTCACACACACACTCACACCTTTGGGCAATTTAGTAATAAAGAGTTTGGGGGGGGGGCAGGGGCTGACCTTGTTCTCCTGCAAAATAATTCATTTAGAAGGGTTTTTTTTGATAGTATGTTTTCACTAACCAGGAATATACCCATATATATATATATATATATATATATATATGTGTGTGTAAAATTGTGTGTGCATGTCACTATAAAAAATTTACATAGAAAAGCATCTGATTGACCACATTTGGTTGGACAGCAGATGATCAAAAAAATGTTTTTCCCCCTACACTTCCTGCTAATTTCATGTATAAACTGCAAAAGACTGCACTACAGTGGAGAAAGGACAAGATCCCTGTTCCTCGTTGTACTGCAGTTTCGAACTAAAAAACAGCTGGCACTTTGGGTCAGCTTATTTTTTGATTTACTGTGATGGCTTTTTTTACAGTGTTACCAGTTGTCTTTCAACAACTAGAATGAAACCTACATATATATAGCGCTTGGAAGACTGAAGTGAGGATCATTACAGTTTTATATTGATTCCTGTTTTAACGGTTGCAGAATGGAAATGCCTTGAATTAGTATGAGATTGGTGGATTGTGTGGTTCTTTTTCCCATTGTTGTGTGATTGCAGTGTTAGCTCATATGAAAACGTGGCAGTATGGGGGTTGCTTTCTGCAAAAATATTGATTTTGTTATTTTATGTTTGGTTTTGATGGAAGGTGTTGATAAATTGAATTATGCTGATGATTTTTTTTCACAATCTTACGTTTATATATATAGCCATATTATGTGTGTGTGTGTGTGTGTGTGTGTGTGTGTGTGTGTGTGTGTGTGTGTGTGTCTGTTTGTGTGTGTATATGTAAGGTAGTGTGTGTGTTTCATTGCTCTATCACAGGACTAAACACAAAATGAAACAATGGGGGCATACGTATAGTTCTCCAAATATGCAACAAAGTCTAGAAGATTTAGGATCTTTGCTTGGAAGTGTTTACATAGGTATTTTTATACCCCAAGTAGACTCCAAAGAATTTTTCTTCAGGTAGATGATAAATGTTTGAGGTGTTATGGGGGAAGAAAGAGGTACTTGAGAACATATGTTCTAGAAGTGTAATGAGCTGGCAGACTTTAACAATTCCCCTGCAGACTACGCTATCAGAAATACTGGATGAGCAAAGTGGAATAACTAAGGAAATCATTTTTTTGAGCTATGATACAGAATCGGAATTCCCTACATATAGTAAAGTCTTGCCGAGTCTAATTATGGTGGCTGCCAATAAAGCAATTACTAGAAAATGGAAATCAAAGTATAAACCAAATGTACTGGAATGAGTGAATGTAGCAACAGAGATAAAACAACTGTAAATGGGATCTTTAGAAAAGGTTAGGAGCAAATTACATAGAAAAATAAGAATTGTGGGAACAATACATGCAGAAGAGTAATGAGGTTTAAGGCAAGGCAGGATTTGAATGAGCTGTGTAATGTTTAACTAACAGTGACTGGATAGATTATAAGTGATGTATAATGTCTGCAACTAAAAATATGTCAACATGGTTTGTTTTCATTTATACAAATATATGATTGCCCGTGTCATAAGTGATAATTTAATGAAGATGTTTCTCATTAAGAAAAAAAAAAAATAGATGTAAAACATATGACACAATACAGTGAAGAACCACACTACTGAATGCTAAAATCATCAAGCATACTTCAGTTTGCAACAGGAAAACACTTTTCTTTCCTGATCTTTACACTAAATCCCTACTATAGCACCAGGTTCTAATTTGTCTAATTAGTGGTTGTGCAACGGAAACTTTTTTTTAAGGTAAAGTATAGGGTTAGGGTAAGACTTAGGGACAGGGGCAGGGTTAGAGTTAACAAGTATTACTAAACAGGGAAGGGGCTTTGTTTTAGTTTTTACACTACCACTAAACAAGTGAGATTCAGACATTCAGATACACAAACACATACAAACACATCAACACATACATTCATGATTAAATCTATCCCCTTATTTTAAGTTTCCCTAACTGAAAAACACACACATGCACATACTCACATATAAACTATGTGTAACACCCTTCCTAACTCTTACTGTAACCCTAACCTACAAACATAAACAGACACACACACACACATACACACACACACACACACACACACACAAGCACTCATGCACACACACACACGCACACACGCACTCACGCACACACACACACACACACACACACACACACACACACACACACACACACACACACACACACACACACACACACACACGCACACACAAAGAACCCGGCTTACCTGTTATGATACAGCATACATCCAACAAAATGAAGATTCGATACATAGAACGTTCAAACAAATGACCCTGCAGTTCATTCTTTTGTTCAAATAAATGAGTGACAGAAAGAATGGAACTCACAAACTTAATGTCAAGAGCAGAATAAAACAAATCAACAGCTTTTATCCACATTAAACAATGAGCATATGTAAACCACTAACACACAAATTTACAATGCACTATATGTTAAAGCATATAAATAATACATATCATGTCAACTGGAGTTAGATCTGATAAAGCCCTGTTAAGGGTGAAACCACTCTCTTTTTTAACACACACACACACACACACACACACACACACACACACACACACACACACACACACATACAGTATATATGTGTATATATATATATATATATATATATATATATATATATATGTGTGTGTGTGTGTGTGTGTGTGTATACATTTTTTTCGGTAAACAAGTTATTTCTAAACAAGTTATAGGTGCTTAATTACTTTGAAGTCTCAAATGGGATTGACTACAGTTTGTGTTTCTCTTTTCCTGAATTAAAGGATGCACAGCCAACAACTTCAATGCTCATGAAGTTCAAGTTTTCCTTGTGGTCTAATGTTTTTTCTGAAGGGTGGGAGACATCTTACCCCCTAAGTCTGGAAAGCTATTACACCACAGTGCAAGGATGTGTTTTTATATATATATATATATATATATATATATATATATATATATATATATATATATACACACACACACACACACACACACACATATATATATATATATATATATATATATATATATATATATATAGATAGATAGATAGCTAGATATATATTGAGAGAGAGAGTGTTGTGTATTTAGTGCAGGCTGACATTGCCATATGAAGCATTTTTTTGTCTGAAATCTCTATTTCTTCTTTCTATGAGAGTTTTATTCTTCATAAGCTGTGCTAAAAAAACAAACTGTATTATGTGTAAAGCAGGTTTTAAGTTGTAGTTCTGATACTCAACAAATTAATTTGTTTGTGTTCTTGTTGTTTGCTTAATGGATGAGTGTACTATATCCAAGTCCATTTTCAACCATATCCTGTGCCATAGATAGATACATAAAATACAACTTTAACACAAACCACAAATCTCCAACCACCCACTAATCCACAAAAAATCCACTAGACTGCTTAGTTCCTTTGCACAGAAAGATTTTATTAAGATGAAGCCGATTTATTGAATAAAAACGGTTTTCGTCCAACAGTGTCGTTGGACTTCTTCAGACAAAAGAAAAATGTTTAAAACCATTCAAATCACGTTTAAATAACCTTCCTCATGTCACATGATTAACAAATAACACATTTTAAAGTCATAAATACTTAAAAATTTAAACTATTGATATAAAACTTTAAAACCGAACATATTATCAACTTGGATTCAATTATTTATGTAATGTTCTCCTTAGAAGGCATATTGTGCTGAATATTTAATGGGTTTGATGATAGCCTGAATGATTTGCATATATAATTTCTCCAACTAACTGTTATCCCACAAACAGTGATAGACATAAATGGTTCTGAAATGGGAGATTAGTTTATTTCTCAAATATGTGCAATTAGCCTTATTTTGCATGCTTATGGGCAGATGGATCCAGCTGACTGGGACAAACTTCCTGAAACTCCTTTTTTTACTGCCATGATGAATGGAATAATGAATATATATTTTAATTTGTGGGTACAGCAATGTATTGAATATTTTTGAATTTACTCTGTGCATTCATTAAAATGTTAGATATTTTGATCAAACTGCTTCAGATTGACTGTACTGTATCAGAATATCATCAGATATGTCAGTATTATTAAAACATTATGACCATTTGTCTAACACATTATCACTAATACTTACACCTATGTTGTTAGCCTTTTTACTGAACTGCCTTTGCCTTTCCTTAAAAATACTATTAGTTGGCCTATATAAATAAATGAAAGCAGTGAATATTCTTAATTTTTAACTGGGCTAAAACACTGATAAAACTTTCCATCGTATGACACTGAATTAAGAAAAAATATTCAAAGTTTACCATCATGTAAAGAGATAGTGGGATGATTAAGAAACAAAATGATCACTAAGATTTGTATATCTGCTGGTTTGTACTTAATTGTGGTAAGCAAACATATGTTCTTCAAATACTGGGCAGAATGGCTTCAACCCAACAGCTTCAAGAATGTGTTCTATTTATGAAAGTATGAAGTTTTTACAGTTTAATCAAAATGTGTGCATTTATCAAATGACAAAATGGCAGAAACAAAATGTACAGGCAAATATTTTACCCAGAACCCCTATTTATTTTTAATTCCTTGCATAAAGTGTAGCTTGTTTCTTTATATAAAGAAATTAAATATCGTATTTGCCTGGTTTTGCGCACCGGGCAGCACCGGTTAGCTAGGGTAAAACTATTCCCGGCTCCACAAACTCTCCTCTTCAATTTTTCCCTTGGAACTAGCCAAACTTTCAACTTAAGCACTCAAGCCATTAATTTCTCAGCCCAGCACTTGCTCAAAACTTATAGCAAGCACTTATAAACCGTAGCACTAAACCCTCCTGTACTGTACAGAAGGACAAGGCTCTCTATTCGACCTTACCAGCTATTCAGTAAAACAGTTCACTGTACCTATCCAGGCATGTCCAAAGGGCAGTTTCAGGTGTACTCTCCAGTCCAACTTTTGAATCTGGGCATTTTGAGGCAATGTTACAACTGCCTCATGTACACAGACAACTCCCTCCTCCTACCACCAAACACTAATACATGCAAGAGATGGAATTATACAGCCAAACTGGAGGCTAAGCTCTCTCAACCCAAGACTGGATCAGACAGTCAAGAGGAGAAGGGAAATACTCGCATCACACCACGAGTCTCACATAGACCCATTAAACCAACACCGGCAAAAAACACACATAAATACATGAAAACATACTCAGAGGCTCTAAATAAAAATTTGCAAAACCAGCAGAGACCTCCAAAGCAAACATCCAAGCAAACTCCACCCCCCAACACAAACCATGAAGCACATACTTCACAAAACCAGTGTGCCATGCAATCACAGCCCTTAAGGCAAAAATAACATACCCAACATACTAGTAATAGGTGACTCTATAGTCAGGCACACTGACGTCCCACTCACTAGGCTGAATTAGGAGAAGGTTACTGTTAGCTGCCTGTTGGGTCCCAGGATCCGACACATAACAAAAGCACTCAGGTCACTCCAGAACAAGTACAAATAATACTCTGTCATTGTCCATGTTGGTGTGAATGACCTGAGCCGTATCTCCCTGGACTACATGAAAAGAGATATGGAAGAGCTCTCTGATCACGTAGCCCAGGCCGGTATGACCCTGACCCTGAGTAGCATCCTGCCCTCACCAAAAATGATACCACAGTATAAAGAAAAAAATTCTCGATTTCAACAACTGGCTAAGTTTCTGGTGTCATTCAAAGGGGATCCAGTGTCTGTCCTCCTGGGATGATATGCTCGACAAGCCACTCTGCTTCGCTAGAGATGGCTTGCACCTGTCACCCTTAGGCTTTCGAATACTGGACAAGGCTCTTGCCACCCCCATAGTGCCTTTTTTAGACAAGGCTCAAAAGACAAACCCACCACTGTAAATAGCACAAGTAACAAAAAACTGAGCGTAATGCTACTCAATGCCAGAAGTCTAAACCTCAAAATGTATGCACTCAAGGCACTCCTCAGTATGGAGAAAATTGATATATGTGCAGTAACAGAAACCTGGTTTAAGGCTCCACAGAGCAATCCAGCACTACAAGGCTACAGCTCATACCATACATTTCAGCCACAGAACCCAAACCAAAATAAAAAAGGCAGGGGCGTATCCATATTCATCAAGGATACCCACACCTCCAGGTTAGTGGCACAGCACAATGCTTCAGAGATCATCCACGTGCAACTAACAATGGGCAAAACTACAATTCAAATTGTAGCTTGCTACAGATCACCTACCATGTCCCAGGACTCCCATTCCACATTTCTGGAAACAGTGGGAAACATAAAGGTCCTACCAAACACCCTAATATTGGGTGATTTCAATTACCCAAACATTAACTGGGAGAACTACTCAAGTACTAACTCCCTTGCCCAACATTTCCTAGAATTTATAAACTCAAATGCCCTGGTTCAACTGGTCAACACTCCCACCAGAGGTGACAACATATTGGACCTGGTCATCACCAACATGGACGACCGGTGTTCCACACCGGAGGTCAGCCCCTCGCTAGTTAGATCTGACCATAAACAAATCACTTTGGATATCTACATTCCGCCCCCACCCCTTGACAAGACAACCACAGTGAAAAACTTTTCAAAAGCAAACATCACATTACTTAAGACGGAGGTGGAAAGTTTCAAAGGCCCCATGCTGAAGGACAACACTGTCCAAGCTGCAAAATCCTTTACTAATGCATTCTATGGGCACCTACAAGAATGCATGGATCATGCCATCCCAAGCAAAACCAAGACTCACTCCTCCAAGAAAAGGAAACCAGTCTGGTGGACTCTTGCCATAAACAAGCTATACAATAGAAGGAGGAAACTAGTACAGAAAAGAGTAAAATCCCAAGAAGGGAAGACATCCCTGATCAGTATCAGCAAGAAACTACGGTCCATCATAAAATCATCCAAGGCGAGCTTTGAAAGAAAAATTGCCAAGGACTCCAAAGATAACCACAAGGCATTCTTTAGCTATGTCAAGAATCTAAGTGGCAATGCTCAGATCTGCTTGGAGTTAGTGCAGAATGGCACAAAATACACTGAACCCACCGATATCACCAACATCCTGGCAGACAGGTTCAGCGCAAACCTCACCCCCCCTCTCGCCCGTAAAAGGGCCCATAACCATATCAGAAGAATGTAGAGTCCCTGAAATCACAGACACTCAGGTGAAAACAGCCCTCTCCAAAGCCAAAAACACAGCATCAGTGGGACCGGACAGTGTTCCAGGGTGTGTCCTACATGAGCTCAAAGACGAACTAACTCCTCACCTAAACACACTGTTCAAACATCCTCTCCACAGGCTGTATACCCATAGAGTGGCACACAGCAATGATTATTCCACTCTACAAAGATGGAGCCACAACAGACCCTGGGAGCTATCACCCTATAAGCCTGACTAGCTTGGTCTGCAAGGCTATGGAGCGCATCATCATGGAACTCATTAACAGATACATTGGGAACCTCCAAACAATGAACCCTACCCAGTTTGGCTTTGTTAAGGGCAGATCATGCCTCCTAAACCTGGTGGACTTCTTTGAGACCATTACCAAGGCTATAGACAAGGGAAAGGTGGTACACACAGCCTACCTAGACCTCGCTAAGGCCTTTGACACCATTCCGCATTCTGGTATTATAGACAAAAGCTCACCAGCCTGAACATAAACCCCTACGTCACAAGATGGGTTGCCAACTGGCTCATGGACAGAACCCACATAGTGAGAGTTGCAGGAGCTAGGTCCGACTCTAAACCAGTTACAAGTGGCGTTCCCCAGGGTACAGTCCTAGGACCCCTCCTGTTTGGCATATACTTCTCAGAGGTAGAGGCAAGCACAGGAGGACTATGGCTGACCAAGTTCGCAAACGACTGCAAACTAGGGGCTATAATTGACTCTCCAGCTGACACAGACATCCTCCAAAAGGGTCTCACTGAGACGGATACCTGATGTCAAAATCATGGCCTCAAGCTAAATGCCAAAAAGTGCATAGTCATCCCCTTTGGAAAAAACAAAGTACCCACAAACTACCACATAGGTGGTAGTCCCCTAAATACGGAAGAAGTAATAAGGGATCTGGGGACCCAAGTAGATAGTAATCTCACCTTTGATAATCACAATGCCAAAGTGGTTAGAAAATCCTTCTGTGTGGCCCACTTAATCACAATAGACTTCACATCCAGATCAAAACAGGTCATTGTGCCTCTCTACTCATCACTCATCAGACCAATCATAGAGTACAACACCCCATTTGGGATGTACCTCACAAGACATCTGCAACAGCTGGCAAGACCACAGAAGTACCTCACCAAGAAGATCATTGGCCTCAAACAGATGCCCTATGCAGCTCGACTGAAGAAACTTCAGCTGTACTCGGTTGCATACCACCTACTCAGAGGTGATCTCTGCCTGACATACAAGGCCATGGCCAACCCAGAATTGATGGACATGCTCCACCTAAAGAAAACCGTATCCCCTCGAGCCACACGCTCTAGGGATCTAAACCTCACCACAACAATAAATAGGACATGCTGGAGGGATAGATTCCTGTCCCAGAGACTTCCCATGCTTTGGAACAAGATCCCAATCTACATTAGGCAGAGCTCCTCACTAACACTCTTCAAAAGAAACCTTGACGAGTGGATGGGAAACAGAAAGTTTACCCCTGGGATCACTTCAGTGGATCTGCTGGATAGAGGCACAGGGAACTAATCTAAGGGGGTGGCGAAAGCCAACACATTCTGGCTAGGCTTATAAATGCCTTCAGGCAGATAGCCTAGTACCTACCTATGAACCTAAGAACTGCTCTCAGAATTACTAAACAGTTGAACAAATCTGATTTGATTTAGAATTACAGGAGGCATCTTGAATAAAGAAGTATATCAAATGATTATAATCTCTTAATTGCATGGAGCAGATCTCTTTTAACCAGTCCCTGATTTTTCAGAACATCTCTTATTTTGCCTCATGTTTTTGCCCTGTTCCTTATAACATTTTTGAATTTCTGATGAATTGCTAAGGATCACAATTGGTCAATAATGCCAGTCATAACTTTTTTATACTTCCTATAATTTAGAAAATGCATATGGATGCAAAATCTGTTGTTTTATTAATGTTTTAAGGTAATCAGAGTAATATTTAGAAATGTTCCTTGATTTTTAGTCTTTGCCTCCCCCCACCAAATATTTTGGGTTTTATCCAGAATTCCTAAGTAATAAAGTTGAGAGGTATGATAATCATTACTGCACCTGCATCAAAACATTAACTTTCATTAGTTATACAGCTTAATAAAAGTAGTGCATTAAACTTGAGGAAACACGCGTTAGTAATACACATGAGTAGCTGTGTCTGCAAGTAGAAAAAACATCAATAAATTGAAGCAGAAAGTATTGAAATGCTGTTTGTAAACAATGAACAATGAAAAGTGATACCACAGTTTAATTGCTTTTGTCTAACACAAAAACAAAAATCTACAATTTTTGTTATATTGTAATACTTTTTTTTTACAGTTGTCACTGACATACTTCTGCAATCCTACTTCATTTTCTTGGCAGTTTTGCTTGTTTTAGGCATTGTGTTGAGTAAATGCACGTACTTTTAACATGCAAAAGAGTATTTTCATGCAGAGTAAACTCCTCACGTCTGGCTAAATAGCAGTACACTGCTGATAACAGGTTGAACAAAAAGTGTTTGTCCAGCGATGTAGCCAAAATAGTCAAGCAGTTAATCATTAATCCCTAATCACAGCTATAACTTAACAAAAGAAAAACAGAGGACACATTTTGCATGTCATACCAAGTAAACTGGAATCCTTGATTAGACTTCTATGTAAGAAAGTTCTTTAAACCAGCTGGATAAATATAAAATATTCCGAAAGAAAAGCTCTATAACCGGTCTTTGATAAGGCCTTTGTTATTAATTGTTGTAGTCTAAATAACTGACCTTTGCTAATTTTAATAACCAGTGCATTTCTTGGATCAATAAAAGCTGTATCAGAATTTTTGCTAGCAATATCAAATCCCAAATAACAGGAGTCACTGACACCAGTGTCACCAACATCTTTAGTTCCAGAACGTTCTGTTTCTCATTCATCGGCCTGAGGTTTTGTTTTGAACTGATTTTGTTATTATATGCAGCTGTGTAATTGTGGGTCATCGTATTCATGGAATTATGTCAGTGATTCCTCGTTCTTCTTTTTCCCTTACTCCACTGTCTGCTTAGTCACATTAATAGTCAAATGTTGATGGGAGAATCAATGTTGGCCAATATAGAGGATTTCATTTATTTTTTATTATAATTTTGTTTTGCCAATTCTTTACATAGTCCGTCTTCCTTAACTTTAAATATAACTAAGATGTCAGACCTATACAACTTAACTTTTTTCTATTTCTTCTACTATTTTAATAAAACCAAACATTCAGTGCCATTATTCTTCTTGACCTGTTTGGTGGAACATTAAAGAGGCTGTTTCTTGATACTTTTTGTTGTTTTTAGTTTTTTTTTTTTGTTTTTATATTTTTCTCCATTGATCTTCTTACTGTTGTTAAGAACTCAGCAGTAGAGAACTGATCAAGTAACCCAAAAGAAGTTCTCCAAAAACTCCAACAAAAGCACAGTAGTGTAAAAAGATTTAGTATTATAATCACATGATTTAGAGTCACATGATGTTACTCTGTGTATTTAAAGGTAACTTATTTACTTGAAATTCAGTTTTGGTAAAGCCCACATTTCTAAGGATGAAAGAAAAACTAAAATGAACACCTGGCACTGTGGCTAAACAGGAGATTTACAATGCTCTTTTCCAATGCAGGGCATATTGATTCATACATTGGATATACTCCTTCTGTTAAAAGACCAGAACTGGATATTTTATAAAGCTGCAGAAGCCATGTGTTTGCCCTTATTGAATTAATGACTTTTGAAAAAAAGAGAAAAAGTACATCCTTAGTTGTCCTGACATAATGTGTTAAATTTGTTTATGTATTCCTCAGTATTATTAGTTACTTTGTTCTACTTATGTGGCTTAAATAGTGGGAAATTAACTGACTGATTGGCTCATTCATTTATTTGTCAGCGGAGTCATTTCACAGTACTGTATCTTACTCAGGCTCATGGGGAGCCTGATTCTATGCAGAAAATAAATGGGAACAAGGCAGAAAACTAACCTTGATTATATCATCTGTCCATCACAGGATGATCGCACACATTTGATCTAATATTATACACACAAACACAGGTACTTTAGTGTTAATTCACCTGACTGTATGAAAAATGCGGCACATGATGAAAACCCACACAGACACAATGAGGATATGTAGACTCCACAAAGAAGGCATTACAGATGGAAATATAAAAGTAAACCAAGAGCTGTGAGCCATCAATCATAAAAACTGCAGCACTGTGCCATCTTATATAATTTCATTGCAGCTGCTGTTACTAAAAATATATAAACTAGGAACTGTAAGCACATTTTGACTTAGTTTTAAGAACTTTGTCACATTCATGCTTCTTTCACTTTTCAACATGACTAGTATTAAACCTAATAAGGCGGTGGTGTCTCCATATTCATAAAGGATATGCACACCTCCAGACTAGTAGCCCAGAATAATGCATCTGAGATACTCCAGGTACAACCAGCACTGGGTAAGAAAGGGATTCAGGCTGTTACCTGCTGTAGGTCCCCAACCATGTCCCAAGACTCTCACTCTACATTCCTAAGCACCTTGGAAACTATTAAGATCCAACCCAATACTCACACTTCATACTAGGTGACTTCAACTACCCCTCCATCAGCTGGGAAAACTATTCGTGCACCAATGCACTGGCCTAACACTTCCTGGAATTCAATTCCAATGCCCTGGACCAGTTCATTCTTACCCCCACTAGAGGAAGCAACATCCTTGACCTGGTTATTGCTAACATGGGCAACCATTGCTCTACACCAATAGTCAGTCCTTTCCTGGTTAGATCTGACCACAAACTAATCACCATTGGAATCTATATCTCACCCACATCCCCCGCAAAGGTATCCACCATGAAAAACTTTTCCAAAGCTGACTTTGGACTCCTTAAAACAGAGGTGGTTAATGTCATGGCACCCATGCCAATGGAAAATAGATGCATGACAGAATCATACACCAATGCACTGTACGAACAAGTACATAAATGCATGGAACTAGCCATACCCAATAGAATCAAGACACTCTCCTCTAAAAAAAGGAAGCCAGTCTGGTGGTCCCCTGCCATTAATAAACTCTACAACAGAAGGAAGAAACTGTTGCAGAAAAAGGTGAGGTCCCAAGACTGAAAAAAATTCCTTTATTAGCCTCAACAAAAAGATGAGATCCCTCATCAAAACCTCCAAAGCTAGCTATGAAGGCAGAATTGCAGCAGACACTAAAAACAACCACAAAGCCTTCTATAGTTATATCAAGAATCTCCATGGCAATACCCAGATTTGCTCTGAGTTACTGCGCAGTGGTTCCTCCTATACTGAACCAACAAATGTTGCCAACATACTGGCTGACAGATTCAGTGCCAACTTTACCCCCCCCCCCAACGGACTAATCTCAATACCGGAAGAATGCCAGGCAACCAGCGTTACTGCAGCACAGGTTAAAGCTGTATTATCTAAGGCCAGGAATAAAGCTTCCATGGGACCCAACAATATCCCTGGCTATGTTCTACATGAATTACAAAGTGAACTGGCACCACATCTGTGTGCTCTGTTCACTCACAGCCTCACCTTAGACTTTGTCCCCACCAAATGGTGCACTGCTACAGTCATCCCTCTCCATAAAGGAGGAGTGACTACAGACCCTGGAAATGATTGCCCCATTAGCCTGATGAGTCTGGTATGTAAGGCTATGGAGCTCATTATAATGGACCTAATTAACAAGGATACAGAGAATCTCCAAACTCTAGATCCTATGCAATTTTGTTTTGTGAAAAGTAGATCATGCCTGCTCAACCTGGTTAACTTCTTTGAGTCAGTCACCAGAGTGGTGGATGAAGGTAAGGCAGTTCATACAGCCTACCTTGATCTGGCCAAGGCCTTTGATACAATTCCGTACTCAGAAATTATTGATAAACTCAGCAAACTAGCCCCTATATTGTTAGGTGGGTTGCAAATTGGCTCACAGATAATACCCACAGTGTGAAAGGCCTCACTGAGACCAATGACTGGTGTCGAAACCATGGCCTTAAGCTTAATGCCAAAAAATGCGTTGTCATCCCCTTTGGGAAAAACTCAGTTCCCACTAATTACCACATCGATGGGAGCCCACTGAACACTGAAGGCTTTATAAGAGATCTGGGGATACAGGTAGACAGCAACCTCTCCTTCGACCACCACATTGCCACTGTGGTCAGAAAGTCCTTCTATGTGGCACATCTCATTACCAAGGGTTGTGCATCCAGGAAGAAAGAGGTCATCATTTCTCTCTACTCTTCCCTTATTACACCAATCATAGAGTATAATCCTCCATTTAGCATGTATCTCACTAGACACCTGCATTAGCTGGAGAGGCCACAAAAGTACCTCACAAAGAGGATCCTAGGCCTTAAATACATGTCCTACATGGACAAACTCAAAACACTCCAGCTATTCTCTGTCTCATATCGTCTACTAAGAGGTGATCTCTGCTTGACTTACAAAGGTATGTCTGACCCAACTCTGTTAGAAATGCTGCATCTAAAGAAATCCCAATCCCTACACACCACATGCTCCAGAGACCTCAACCTCATTACCACAATCAACAGAACATGCTGGAGGGACAGGTTCATAACACAGAGACTGCCCATGCTCTGGAATAGACTTCCCATACATGTCAAGCAGAGCACCTCACTAGCCCTCTTCAAGAGAAATCTTGATGAGTGGATGGGAAATAGAAAGTTCATCCTGGGTATCACTCCAGTGGCTCTAATTGATAGAGGCACTGGGAACTAATGCCGGATGGTACAATGCCAGGGCACTTCTATGGGCAAGGCTTGTAAAGGCCCCAGGGCCATTAGCCTAGTACACACCTATGAACCTATAATATCTGCATAGATAAAATTAATATACAGCAACACACACACACACGCACACACACGCACACACACACACACACACAGACACACACACACACACACACACACGCACACGCACACGCACACACACACACACACACACACACACACACACACACACACACACACACACACACACACACACACACACACACTCTCTCACACACAAAAAGATAACCTGACCTAGCTTGTGTCAGGAAAATACACAAGTTTGGCATACTGCAAACCAGAAAATGAAGGGAAGACAATTGAAAACTATTTATCATTTTTATATGGTTTGGCCAAAACAATTACTTGTTTTGACAAGGAAAGGCCATAGTACAGCCCTTACTACTTTATACAGCATATCAAGACTTTTGAGACATCATTTGTCTTTTTCCCTATTCTGACACTTTTGGCTAGTTACCTTAATTTAGAGAGATTGCTTTCTTCATCAGCAACAGTTAACCTGAGGATGACTTAGGTAACATGACCATGCAAAGAAAAAAAAAACTTTTCTTTCCCTTACTAAGTAATTTACTTCAGTCATGAAATGCTTGGATTCCTGTTTTAACATCAAGGGCAAAAATACTATATCCATAAAATCTAAACACTTACTTTGATATACCCCCCATATCCTCATTTGTGGGACCTTGTCTTCCATATCCCCATTTATTTACAAAATGTATTAAACTAAAGATGCTTTTAAAATGATCCATGAAAAAGCATACCCATCACACATAAAAGAAAAATACTAATGTTGCATTTCAGTCAAACCAGACATATGAGAGCAACTTTCTATAAAGCAGCGCTCCTCTAAAGTGACTCAATCTGATTGGATCAGATTTTAATGAACATGACAAATTACATGCTCCTGAAATAGTCTGTCCATTTATTCAGTTTTTATTTCATAGTACATCCAGGAGCGGCCTTAGGTCAACAGGTGCCCTAGGCAAAAGGGCTCCATGGCACCCACCCCCACAATACCCGGTGCCCCCATCCTGGTCTACCTATACCAAATAAATACTGGAAAAGCACCCCTGCTACAGTGGCACCCTAGGCGGCTGCCTAGTTAGCCTATGCCTAAGGCCAGCTATGAGTACATCAGTGGTTATTTACAAATACAGGTAGTATATTACATTCTGTTAGTCAGTGCATTTCCCCCATACTCTGTACTAAGAGGCAATAAAGGGGGGAGTCATGCTTAAATGCGAGTCATTTTCTGATTCACACTGATATGTTAAAAAAATGTGCACTTTGTTTTTTTTAAAGAATGAGATCTTGGATAATTCTCGTTTGCATCATGGTACATTGATCTCAGAGTTCTGGTGATATTCATAGTTATTGTGCCAATGCATGACTGTCATCCACTCTGCGATTCATAGAGGCCACTTACGTTAACTTGCAATGGAATAAGCATAAGCAAATCAACACATGATGAGATGTAAATGAAAAATGATATAACCAGGTCTATATCACTTTAATGAATGGCTATTCAGCAAATAGCCATTCGTTGAACCTCTATTTATCGAAGCCGCTCTTCATCAAATGGTGAAGTTTAACTAGGGGAAATCAGCATTTAGCCAACCAAGCCACTGTAAAAAAAAAAAAAAAACATAACATTTAAGACCTACCAAGGTCGGGGGCTATGCTGCCCACACCCCCAATGTATGGGTCTGTGGACCCACATACCCCTAACTAAATATACTAACTCTGAGATTGCACTACAGTGCGGAAGAGGACAAATTCCACATGGTGGCCAACCACAGATTTGTCCTAGTTAAAATTCATAATTCGAAGAAGAGCGGCTTCAATAAATAAGCGTTCAACAAATGGCTATTCACTGAATAGCCATAAAATAAAGTGATATACATCCGATATAACCTACCATATGCTAATGAAGCATTCTTTTGCATATTTGTGATTCATAGTCAAATTTCCATGCCATCCCCAGAGTCATTGTGAAAAGCAGGGTCACAAACTTGCTGTTAGCTTAGCTATTTCCATTGTTGAATCTGTAGAAATGATTTACGTTGTCTTTTCTCTGCCTTGAGCTCTTGTTCTGTATCATTACTATACATAAAATGCCACAATCATGCACAAAAACCTTTGGTATATTCATTAGTCATATACAACAATGAAAGCATGCCTGCCAACCACAGAAGTTACATGACACAAACCCCATAATTATGTACACTTGCAGAGTCCAGCCAAGTAAAGTTGTGGTAAAGTAATGTTTGCCCGATCATGAATACATTCATATTAGTAAAGAAAGCAGTTTGTTAATATATCCATCCTTTCACTATTCCCTACCACATTCTTGTAGTCATAAAACTGTCAATTCTCATTTATCAGTGACACTCAAGAATTTCCCAGTAAAGACATACATTGAACCAAAAAGACTTCTTTGCCAATTCAGTACTTCAGATTTAAATCACTGCATTTTTGCCATGTATGCACAATCACTAAAAAACACCAAATTAAATAGTTTTCTCACTAATCATTAATCATTTCACTACTGCTTTAATGATTTCCCATTTACAAATGACAGCTTACAGTATTTACCAAAACCATTGTAATATACCCATCACATGAACAAAACAAATATTTCTTGAAGTGAACTCAATAACGATACCTCATTTTGAACTGTTTAGTTATAATTTCCAAATGTTTCTATTTTTTTTCCGTATTTTAAAAGTTCACAGTGTACTAAGTAATTTGCCACTTAACTCAAGTAACGCAAGGTAATGTGGTGCTGTTAAACTTACTCATGTACGTTTGGGGTCAGTCATGCATTCGGTATGCAAATGAGGAACTTATACATTTATCTTTATGAATCACAGTAGTAAGCAAATGCACACTGCACGTACGCATGCAACTTGTCTCAGCATAATGCTTCTCTTCAGGTTCTTTACACTTTTGTCATAAATAAGCATGTTTATCAAAATGGCTGTGCATTTCTATAGACAGTATGAGTAACCTCTGCTGACTGTATTTCCATATAGACTTTGCACTGCTTTTTGCTGATTACCCCTACAAAAGTCAGAAACCCAAGACTGTGAATACAGGCCTTAGTATATTTCAATAGCATACGGTAGGACCCGCAGTGGTGGTGCTGTGGTAGCGTTGTCTCCTCACAGTAAGACGCTGTCCGGTTCGATTCTCAGCTAGAGCGTCTTCTGTGTGGAGCCATGCGTGAATGGGCGTACCTTCGTTGAAAGTTGTGCGTCAGGCCCGGCAAGCCGGTACGTAAAAATCAACTGCCAATCATTAGCGGACTGCAGTTCCACTGTGGCGACCCCTAACCGGGAAAAGCCAAAAGACACAAACAAACAAACAAATGGTGGTGGGATGTAGCCCTCTACTTTTGGAAGAGCTGGGGGCTTCATCCACCTGCAAAACAATGTAACAGTGAAACAGTGAGTTTTGATAGTTTGTATTAAGATGCAAGTTCAGTACTGTATTATTCTACTTCTGAGCTTTAGTCACTAATGATCAAACTTTAGTTGTGGCTACAAGACATGAATAATAGTGATAGAAATAAAAAAAAAAACAGTCTTTATTTTGAATAAAGTGCTCAGTACTTACTAACAGCAAAATATATTAGTCCTGATGAATGATACTGCACCATAAATGTATTATACAATATGCATGGACACCCATGTACTTCCAAGGCCTTATGAGATAATGAAATATTGAAGACCTTGATAAGCTTGCATACGTGCATGCTATACAGATAAAAAGTGATTTAGAAGAAGGTTATATTAGGACAGCCTGAAAACCTCATAGCAATGCCAATGGTGAATAATTAACAGTGGGATTATTGTTCCAAGACTTGTTAAATAATCCTAGAAATGCCACATATTAACTATTTGGAACATGTTCAAACACTTTACTGGAGTATAACACTTCACATAATTACTCATTGGAAGACATGACCTAAAAAAAAAATGCAGAATTACATTTTGAGATGAGACACTTTATGTAGCATCAAGGCGTAGTCTCTGAAAAACATCTTCTGAACAATTGTTCCTTTATAGAGTAGCACTAGGTGAAGTAAGTAATATATTATATTGAGTTTTTAAGTATTGTTAATCAACTGACATGTATCAAGTATTAAAGCAATAATCCACAACTATGCGTAGGTGTATCGGGATTTACTCATGGCTGGTCTGGTTTCATCATGAGACTGAAGCCCAAGTGATTAAACAAAGACAACCGTGGATAAATCCTGATATACCCACAAACAGGTGTGGATTATTGCTTTTATACAATGACATTATTTAACATTATTTAAGAAACAAAGTACTTACCTTTGTTAAATAATGCAATTGTATAAGGGGACGTTCGTCTTCTGCATTGTCTTCGTTATTCTGATGTACTGTGAATACATATGAGACTAACGTTCCCATGCTTGCACAGTACATCAGTGCAGGAGAAGCAACAGAGAAAACAGAATTTGCATTGCTGTTTATTTTTTTTTTAACTATTAGAAAAAAGATATATACAGGGACAGTGCAAAAATATATGGAAAATCAGGTATTTTTTTGTTTTAATTTTGCAAAACATACCTGATTTTTTCACATATTTTGATGTGTTCTCCGTTATATGCCAATAGAAAGTCTAACCGCTCAATGGTACTTCAGTAGCTGGACTTTTTCTCTTGGTTTATGCTTGAATTATAATGGACATGCTGGTTGGGCTATCCAATCACCGTGCCAGTTTTTGAATAGTAATGAGATGTTATTTCATAATTAAGCAGTAAAAAGCAAAGAGGAGGTCATGCTTTAGTTTTCACAAACTTTCTCAAGAAGAGATGATCTTTCAATGAGAAAAAAAATTAAATGTAAAAAAAGGAGGAAGAGATGTTTTTCCTTCTGTCTCTAAAGTTTTGTAATCATCATTTGGATAAATACCAAAGTGTGGGCTATACAAAATTAATATTCAATCCAATGCACTGCAACTCACTTTTTTCCTGCAACAACCAGTGATGGCAAACTAATATGTACTTTTTCCATTTAAACAGTAACAATGTGCAGCTACATATCTTTTTGTTCCTGAAATATTTCCATGCAAAGGGTCAAGTAACTTCATAATAATGGACTGAAATATAATAGTCCAGACAAGAATAATACATAAAGTGTCTTATGAGTATCTCTGGCTCTGTGAGTCTAATATTGGAGTGGACAGCTTCAAATTACATGTTGGTTATGTATGACAGTGTAGTGATTTATCATTATACTAGTAAAAGGAACTAAAACAAATGATAATAACTGGAATAGCTTTAAAACACCCCTTAACCACTGCATAGATATACAGTATATTATTTATGATTTCTGAAATATTTTGAAACTTTGGGGTAAATTAGTTACAATTTATTCCACTGCTAGGAAGTTAGTTTACTGTTTGCATACACACACACACACACACACACAAACACACACACACACACAAAACCCATGGTTGTATAAGCCTCGGGGAAATGAAAAAAAAAACACTCTTTAAGGGTGAAACATAGCTCACACTACAACAAACTTGTACCAAACCTGAAACATGGCAAGCAAATGTCAGAAGCTGGCACTTTGGAGAGATTGTCTTGAGCACTATCTTTTTGGTGATCTGCATTCAAACAAATGCATTTCTTAAACAATATCATTGGGTTGTTATTTTTGTTTCATTGTATTAACATTTCACTAATCATAGAAAACAAACATTCTTATTTCAAGTTTGTATGATTAGTGCACTTTTGGTCTGTTAGGTCAAAATTTGAACTGAGAGCTGCGCTTTAGCTATCTGTAATCCAGAGATTATACAAGGCAGTCCTATGGAAGTTTTATGATATCACTGACTCCAAGTTTCTGGTCACTACTTATTTGTACAGAAATCTTATGAAAGAAGTCAGAGAAACTGTATTTATAAAGCAGTAATTGGGGACAAATAATCTTTTTTTCCATTTTTTTTTCTTTTTGTAGCTGTTTTAAAAATGAAATTTGAAATGTGTAAAGACCACATAATTTGATAAAAGGCAGTGGTCCCATAGCAGCAGTTTTCTGGAAAATCTCCTTGTAGTTCTGCTACCCCCATTTACAGTCACCTTTCTAGACTGAGACTTGTGATAAGTAAACTCATATTCCATATTGCTCGAATTTAAATGACTACTTTTCTCACCGCTGAAT
Organism: Protopterus annectens; assembly: GCF_019279795.1. Taxonomy (NCBI): domain Eukaryota; kingdom Metazoa; phylum Chordata; order Ceratodontiformes; family Protopteridae; genus Protopterus; species Protopterus annectens. The sequence goes on from NC_056739.1 coordinate 1,310,559,383, forward strand.
ACAAACCACTGCCACAAACCTGGGGTTACTGAAAATCGCTAATTGGACCACACAGGGATCTGGAATATTGACAGCAGTGAACCAGGGATATGTTTTTTCATACATATGTTTCTATTGTTCATCAGTTATTATAAAGTTGCACCTACAGGGGTGATTTGGAAATAGCTTGGATTTTTCAGAAAAAAAATATCATAAGAAGTGACAACATCCCTCAGAGAAGTAAGATATATCTTTTATTTGTGAATTCAAAATAGTGGAGTGCAGTGCTGGGATGAAAGGAGATGGTACCATAAGGGGTATGCAGGATGTCTTGGCTGGGAAGCAAATGGATGATTTTTCAGGATTATATAAGCAAGTTCTCAGAGTAGAAGGCTTGGTGTTGTTGTCCATGCATGGATAATTCCTTGGAGAACTGTGGTATTAGAGCAATGCTGAAAGATTTTGAAAAACTGGAGAACCTTGATGTAAGAAACAAACACAGCATTGCACAATATGCTGGCTGTCTAAGACACAGGTAATGTTAAGATAAGATAAGATTCCTTTATTGTCATTGCACAAATAGAGCAAAATTTGTAGTAATCCTCCTAAGGTGCATTCGCATATAATAAACATGAATAAATAAGAGAATACAATACAATGCAATAGAATACCAAACAATACAGTATAATGCAATCCAATGCAGTAAACAACTAAGTTATTGCACTTGGGTATATTGCACATGAATGGAATAAAGTAAGGTGCATGGGAATGTAAACATATACCTTATAGTGCAAATGACTATTATCTATACCCAGTGTGGGTATTTAACATAGTTCAGTTCATATATGGCCCTGGGATAGAAACTATTCTTAAGTCTGTTTGTCTGAGATGGAATGGACTTGAACCATCTGCCAGAAGACAGCAGCTCAAACAGGTGATGTCCAAGGTGAGAGGATTCTTTCAAGATGCTGGTTCTCCTGCTGAGACAGTAAGACCTGAAGAATTCCTCCAAGAGGGCAGTGAGCAGCCAATGATTTTCTGGGCAGAGTTAATGATCATTTGAAGGGCCTTCCTGTCTGCTGCTGAACTGTTGGCATACCATGTAGAAATGTAATGTCAGCACACTTTCAATAAAATAGTGGTAAAAAGACACCAGTAGTTTCTCCTATAGGTTATTTTTCCTGAGGATCCTTAGGAAATGGAGTCTCTGTTGTGCCTTCTTGACTGCTTCCATGGTGTTTATGGAACAAGAAATATCTTCTGCCACATGTACACCTAGAAACTTGAAGACAGGAACCCTTTCAACACAGTCTCCATTGATGTATATTGGGTTGCGAACTGCATTGGACCTCCAGAAATCTATTATGACTTCTTTTGTTTTGTCAGAGATCAGGGCAATGTTGTTCTCAGTACACCAAGCAGCCAGTGTTTGAATTTCATGTCTATATGGTGTCTTGTCCCTTCTGAAATAAGCCCAACCACTGTGGTGTCATCCACAAACTTAATGATGGTATTAGTAGAATGAGAGGGGACACAGTCATGGGTGTAAAGAGTATACAGAAGGGGGCTCAGCATACAACTTTGTGGGACACCAGTGTTTAGCCTGAGAGTGGAGGAGAGGTATGGGACTAGTCTAACAATCTGAAGATGGTAAGTCATAAAGTCTTTAATCCACCAGTAGGTTCGAAAAGTCCTAGGCCAGTGAGTTTAATCTATTTGGGATAACTGTGTTTAAAGCTGAACTAAAGTATATAAAGAACATCCTCACATTCTTATATAAGGGGTGTTAACAACAGGCAACCCTGCACCTTCCTCAGAATATAGAATCAGTGGTTTCTGTAGTATCTACCAGGAAAATCCCAGAGTCTTTGTGGTCTAGACTGGATGCATCCCTCCCTACCTCCCAGGAGAGTTGAAAGGGCCATGCTACTTCACTCTTACATATCTTACATATGGTAGGACTGTTAATCAGACCCCATTTGCCTGGGTCAGAGTAAGGTCTCCACACCCTTGTGACATGGAGCCACAATACTCTTTGCACTTCAATAGTTAATGTGGGCAACATTGGGCTCCTCTTCCTGACTAAAAAAAAACAGTAATTGATCCTCAATGGAGCAAGAATGCATTTAAATAAACATAACTTAAATAAGAAATTTGCAGAGGAGTAAATCTCCTTGCATTAAACATGATAGAAGCAAGTCTCTCACACCCTGTGAGCTGATATATACTAATACCATGATCTTAAAACTGAGAGAAAAGATGAAACGCCTCATTGAAATGCACAGTAGACTTGCACAACAACAGTGATGTACACCATCTGTTTCAGGTTTCACTCTCCTCCATTTGTGCAAAGGCAGTTACATTCTAACAAACTAGTCGGTGATCAGATGAAGATAAGACTATAAATGAGGTCAGGTCACAAACCTGGAGCAACAGAATCCTGTGACATGGTGTCAATAGGCATGGATGCCGACTTTGAGGTGTTGAATAACCAATCACCCCTTCATGGATGCATCCCAAATCTGCAACTAACTTGTTTATAGTAAATTTAGGCTTCTGTAGAAAGGAGAGGTAAAGTTGGAAATTGCCATCATAACAGTAAGATGGTAAACCTCCTCCCCAAATGATGTGTGTTAGAGGAGACATATAAACCTATAAAGGACCCAAGATGGCATCTTTCTGAACATCACAGGTAAGAAAGTTAGCAAAAGATGAATTAATAACCTAATCCACTCTTTGGGCTTGTCCCGTCAAGTAAGAAGCAAACCATTGAAGTTTCACTCCTGAAATGTCACAGTTTTGATTCACTCCCTTGCCATTAGCCCAGGTCTGTCTTACTAGTATGAATAAACCGAAAATAAGATTGGAATGGAATGGGCCATACATACTATTAGTCTTAAGCAGTAAATTCAGTTGTACATAAACTGTCTGTCTTAAACCTTGATAACAAATGGAAGGTTAGATTTTTTTTTATTTCGGCATTTCCCGGTTAGGGGTCGGCACAGCGGAACTCCGGTCCGCTAATGATTGGCAGTTGATTTTTACAGTGCCGAGGTGCCAGCCTGATGCCCAACCTTCAACGAAGGCATTCCCATTCACGCATGTCTTTCGAACACCACTCGACCATGGGGAGGACATGCAGACTCCACACAGAAGGTGCTCCAGCCAAAAATCGAACGGAAGAACCTCTTGCTGTGAGGCGACAACGCTACCACTGTACCACCGCAGCTTTCTCAACAAATGGAAGGTTAAATACAGGTCTAAAATTATTCACATGTTCAAGTGGAAAGAATAGCCCAAACAGTTGAAAATCAAAGAGACAAAGTGAAGGCTAAGATTATTCAGATTGTTGCCTCTCTGTACCAAATTACAGGAATTTCCTAGCACAGTTACTCAGAGGCACAGCTAGGCAGGACAAAGGAGACTACTACTCCAGGTGCAAGGTATTATGGGATGCGACTGGCAGTTTTCGAATGAGTGGTGGTATTGCAGTGCTGACATTCAGAAATGAATGCTGATGTTGTATTTGCAGTCACTGTTGAAGCACTTCCTGTGTGGTATTGTATCTGTAGTTGTTACTTGTTACATTTGTAAGCAGTTTGTTACATTTTTAAGAGCCCTTTTTCTTTTGTTTTTGCATGCTGTTGGTTAAGCTAGCTACAGCTCTGTGGTTACTGAAGAGTGAATGTCTTAAAGCAAAATGCCAACTTATTTTTCTTTGCTAATACCAGAAAGTCAAAGAACTGTAAAAGAGAAGCATCATAAAAAGAAGCATTATTGTGAAAGATCATACAGGGATCTATTAGAATTAAGGGAAGGGGAAAGATTCAATTTGAGGCATAAGGATTTGGCAGTTAAAATGCAAATCCCCCACCTGACCATAATGGTTGTATCTCAAGTAATGCAAGCTAGATGTTTATTTGTTAAACTTCCTGACATGCAGAATTATAGAAGAAACAGTTTTTTTTTTCAAATGACAGACCAGAAGTGAGGAAGTGTATCTACCAAAGATGTCTACTTTTCAAATGCTACCTCAAAGAAATTTTGTTTCACAGACATGCATAATATTACTCATCTAACAGAGAGAGAGAGAGAGAGAGAAAGAGATAAAGAGAAAGAGAGAGGGAGAGAGAGAATTCTTCTGTTGCTATGTAAATATACCAAAGTGAAACTATAGCCCAGAAATATACTTAGAGTAATAATATCCCTAATGTAACTTCAAAACAAGATTTTGTTTAAAAAATCCTTGGAAAGAGAACTGTTTGTGTATAGACAATGTTAAATACATAAATGCTACACTGAGTGCAATTAATCTAAAGTGAATGTGAATCTTTAAAGAGTTTCTTTCAAATTCAGTATTGCTGTTTCTGATTTCCCAGATACATTAACCTTGTATTACCGTATTTCGCACATCAAAGAAGTTAATTGTATTATAAGCATAGTCTGTACATAATCAATATTTTTAAACCTAAATGCATATTATATTTTATATATATATACATATATATATATATATATATATATATATATATATATATATGTATATACTGTGTGTGTGCAGGTATGTATGTGTATATATATATATATATATATGTGTGTGTGTGTGTGTGTGTGTGTGTGTGTGTGTGTGTGTGTGTGTTTGTGCGTATATATATATATATATATATATATATATATATATATATATATATATATATATATATATATATATATATATATCTATATAGATATATATATATATATATATACATATATATATATATATATATATATATGGGATCCGGACACATGCTCGACTAACATATGTCCGAATCACAAAACATGGAACACACATACACAAAAGCGCTTAACATCGACAAGCACTTTCATGTATGTATGCCTGTTTCGTAGATCTGACTACAGTGCGGGTAAGGGAAAATTCCCTTTTCCCCACTGTAATGCGATATCGGAGTGAGAATAATAAAGTAGGGGTGTGTGGGGGGTGCACGGGGGCTTCGCCCCCCTGCAGAAACGTAGATTTTTTTTTTTGAACTACACATAACAAGGAAGCGCTTTTCGATGTTAAGTGCTTTCGTGTATGTGTGTTCGATGTTTTGTGAACTGAACTTTTGGCTCATTTTCAGCAGAGACCCAGGGAGAAAAGCTCCTCAGAGTATAGAGTTTAACAAAATTCACTTACAATCAACAAGAAAGATTATTATCAGGTTACAAATAGCAAATGAATGGTAAACAAAATGATTGATTTTTAGGTATAGACAGCATTTATGCAAAAGTAGGATGGAGAGATGCTCCAAAGTGCAATAAAATATAGCAATACCAGTTACAATCAGCAAGGAATAACAATCAGGTTAAAATAGCATATTAAATGTATAATACGTGTGTAACTGTAGTTGGGTTTAGAGAGCTTATATTCAGAAATAGGATGGAAGATAAAGTGAATTTAAAGAGGTGATGTCCATTAAGAAAGTCAGGTTGAAGTAAATGTTTTTTTATGAGAGCAATCAGATAGAATATAGATGAGATAGGGAGAAAAGGTAGGAGAGGGAGGGAGTAAGAATGGATAGAAGGAGGGAAGTGGGGGGAGAGAAAAGTTAGAAATAAAATTTGGGTAAGGAAGAGTATTAGGTGAATGAGTAGTAGCTTCAGGGGGGATGACTACAGTGGCAGGACCATTTTATTTGTTAGGTATTTACGGGTGGCTAATTCAAATTGCTTGCTATGGTCAAGGGACTTTATTTCTAGGGACAATTGGTTCCAAGGTGTGGCTGGGTTGTAGTTATAGTGTAGACATCCTATTTTAGTTTTGGGTTTATAGGGTCATAGTTTCCTAGGTAAGTACTAGGCTATCTGCCCGAGGGCATCTATAAGCATAGCCAGAATGTGTTGTCTTTCGCCGCTCCCTTAGATTAGCTCCCTGTGCTTCTGTCCAGCAGAGCCATTAGTTCCCTGTGCCTCTGTCCAGCAGAGCCACTGCAGTGATCCCCAGGGCAAATTTTCTGTTTCCTATCCACTCGTCAAGGTTTTTCTTGAAGAGTGTTAGTGAGGAGCTCTGCCTAATGTAGATTGTAATCCTATTCCGAAGCATGGGAAGTCTCTGGGACAGGAATCTATCCCTCCAGCACATCCTAGTTATCATTGTGGTGAGGTTTAGATCCCTAGAGAGTGTGGCTCTTGGGGATTTGTTTTTTTTTTAGGTGGAGCATGTCCATCAATTCTGGGTTGGACATGGCCTTGTATGTCAGGCAGAGATCACCTCTGAGTAAGCAGTATGCAACCGAGTACGGCTGGAGTTTCTTCATTTGGGCTGCATAGGGCATCTGTTTGAGGCCAGTAATCCTCTTGGTGAGGTACTTCTGTGGTCTTTCCAGCTGTTGCAGGTGTCTTGTAAGGTACATCCGAAATGGGGCGTTGTACTCTATGATGGGTCTGATGAGTGATGAGTAGAGGGGCACAATAACCTCTTTTGTTCGAGATGCGAACCCTTTTGTGATTAGGTAGGCCACATAGAAGGATTTCCTAACCACTTTTGCAATATAACAAAAACGAAAAAGAACACAGCTTATGCCACCCGCTATGAAGTTTTGGGATGCCGGTGTACTCCACCAATTATAAAGATGTACGAGCAGCACACATTAAATATAAAATCCACAATTTATTGTAAAAAACGATACAGCCAAAAATCATAAAAATAGTTGACCGCTTCCACCCGTTAGAATTACAGGCTTCATCAGAACTAGATTACATCATTAGTTCAAAAACAGTTTAAATAAAGTTTTTGGCTCCAAAAGATACTCAACAAATTTAAAGCTGTACTACACAAATAGTAAAAATATAAAAATGTAACTTCGCTAAAATACAATGTGTTCTACACTAATAGTAGCAATAGAAGTTCACTTAATAAATAAACTAATGAATGGGTACAGCTAATAATAAAGCTAATAGTGGAATTGTGCATACCATTAAATCCAAATCTAAATTCTTATCTAAAAATCAAATAAATAACAATAATGTTTAAAAATGAATGAATAGATGTAAAACATTAGTTGAGCAACGGCTTAATAGAAATATTATCATTTAAGCTGGGGGCCGAGGAAGCATCTGTGAATATTTGCCACCACATTTCACGATAAGATAAATAACCCTTATCATCACCCCCTCTGGGGTCTGAATTAATAATATCAACTATACCAAAAGTAAAATGATGGTCTGAACCAAATTGTTTTATATGTCTATAAAGCGCATTCTTTTCATCGCTCTTTTTAATACAATACATGTGACCATAAATGTGTTTATTAAGTTGCCTCTCAGTCTTTCATATATAGAAAGCTGAACATGTACCGCATAATGCTATGTAAACCACAAATTTGGTTCTACAATTTCCTTGTCTAAATTTAATATAGGACCTAGTGATATTATCTAATCTAACTCCTTCACTGGTGTTAATCAAAAAACACCAGTTACAATTACCACATTTTTGTGTGTGCTTCAGTGTGTTGGAAATTTGAATAGGTCCCTTCTCCAGAAGTCTTTTGATATTGGGGCCCATTTAATTAACAAAACGAGGACAATGTCCAACAATATTAGCTACATATGTATCTGCCTGAATAATGTTCCAATTTCTATTTAAATTTTCTTTGATCTTAAAAGTGTGGGGTCCATATTCAAGTATACAAGCTCTACTGTAATTCGTGGACTTAGAGGCAGTGGTGTTAAGCTTAACACCAGTATGGGAGCTCTTGTGAACTAAACCTAATAACGGGATGTATAAAGTCCCCATCCCTTCACTACTTGATTTTTTACTTTATTCATCATTTTAACATCATAACCTCTGTCTTTAAATAACACAGTTATGTAAGCAACTTCTTCAAGCATATCAGAATGTGAAGATGTCATTCTTAGGGCGATATAGACGATGAAGCCAAAAGGATAGGCACTAAGCCTAAGAGAAAGCTACCGCAAAAAACATATGCCCAAGCAGGGATCGACAATACAGGCAAAGGTACTGAATTTTTACACAAAAATTTTAGCCCAGATAATGGGGACAATGATAGCAACCACAACAAGCTAAAATCATTTTTAGACTAAAACTGTGGCTTTGATCAAGATAGATTACAAGCCAATTCATTTGACAAATTTGTACCTAAAGGTTCATTAAAAGACATTATTTATATGTTTGGGAAGAAGCTTAATTTGATTAATTCTTTGAAATTGGAAAATGCATACCTTAACAAATGTGTCAATTCTAGTATAATACCGAAGGGATTGCGGTTTTTTAAGCACCCCATGGGAATTGATATAAATGAAAATGTTATAAATTAATTTATTTTTTGATAAATGTGACATAGAATATATGAAAATGTTGATAAAATTTAATGATGAAAAATTAGTTAGGAGCATGCAGGAGGTAGAAAAATTAAATGAGGTGATTTTAAAGGATTTATTATTTTCACAGTGGGAAAGATTATATGTAAAACTATGTAATGTGGCAGAATCAATTACTAAAAAAGCATTTAATAGGAAAAATAATAAAATAAAGAGAGATATCCAACAGTACAACAGTGGAACAGTATATGGATGGAGATATAATACTGATGATAGGTACGATTTTACGTATTTTGGTGATGAACAGAATGATTTATATAATCAGGATGATAGGAATTCACATTTTTGGAACAGCAGGCAAAATGGCAAGACAAGGGATTGGAAATGGGGTGGGAATTGGAAAAAGCCCCAATATTACCAGCAAGCGCAAAAGTAATGACACAAGTGATAGACAAAGAAATTATGTCACATGACTCTGTAGAAGATATTAATTTGGTAGATCATTCAACTACAGGTAACCACGCAGGTATTATTACTGTAGGTGTCACTAATAGTTATAAACATTTCAATATTTATAATTATACAGATTTAGAACTTGGCGTTTCTCATTTTAACTTGTTTTCTAAAGGCTTAAAATATATTCCTACCACTTATTTTAAATTAGTGGACAGCATCAGTCAAATTAAATTATATACTAGAAAATTAAATTTGGCTGTTATGTTTACTAATACTGAAGACAAAGGACCAAATATAAATAAAGATCTTAATACTTTGAAAAAGAAAAGCACTTTTATGTCTGTCAACCATCCAACTATAGCTGTATTTGAAAAGTCCGTGATTAAGCAAATGTATCAGTTAAATAATTTTCTTAGGGGTAGCAATACCAAATCTAATTTATCAGATGATGAAATAACGATATTAACAGAGTTAAGGAATGATAGAACAATTCGAGTTATGAAACCTGACAAAAGTGGAGGCATTGTTTTGTATGATCAGTTGGCATATGCTTCTAAGATATTTGATATTCTACACTCTACAGGTAATTATGAAGTAGTGTCCTTAAATGAAGTAAATTTGGCATACAGAAGAATTAATTCACATATTGAAGAATTTTTAATTGATAAACGCATTACCTTAGATACATACAATTTTTTAAAAGTTGAACATCCAGTGGCTGCAACATTAGTAGGAATTCCCAAAATTCATAAAAGCATTGATAATCCGCCTTTTAGGCCAATTGTTTCAGGCAGTAGATCTAAAATTTTTCCTTTGGGGGTAGCTATTGATACTATGTTAAAATCTATTTTTGAGAAAATCCCCCATTTAGTTAAGGATTCTTGGGAATTTTTGTCCCATTATCCTATATTTGCCTTCAACAAAGAAAGAGGAAGGCTTAGATGCATTTGCTAGAAGTAATAGGTAATATGCTGATTATGATTGGGTTAAAATATGTCTCATCATTGATATGATGAGCATAGTGCTTGAACACAATAATATTTACTATGAAGGTGAAATTTTTAGACAGACCAGGGGCGTAGCAATGGGTGCTGCCTGTGCCCGAGTTTTTGCTAACCTGGTCATGCTTGATTGGAAGAATCTTCTATTTTTCAATGTGAATATTATAGGAATATTAAATATTACTCGCGCTATCTGGATGATATATATATATATTGTGGGAAGGTAGTAATGAGACTCTTTTTCAATTTTTGGATTATATTAATTCTAGTAGTAGTTTCTTAAAATTTACTTTCTCTCATAGTCAGGAAGGATTAGCGTACTTAGATACGTTCATATTTAAAGAAAGTACCCAATTTTCTTCTAAAATATATAGAAAAACTACTTTTTCTAATAATTATCTTGAATATTCTAGTAATCATCCTAAAACTTTGATGAGAAATATTTTTAAAGGACAATTGGTTCAAGCCCTAGGAATGACATCTTCACATTCTGATATGCTTGAAGAAGTTGTTTACATAACTATGTTATTTAAAGACAAAGGTTATGATGTTAAAATGATGAATAAAGTAAAAAATCAAGTAGTGAAGGGATGGGGGACTTTATACATCCCGTTATTAGATTTAGTTCATAAGAGCTCCCATACTGGTGTTAAGCTTAACACCACTGCCTCTAAGTCCACGAATTACAGTAGAGCTTGTATACTTGAATATGGACCCCACACTTTTAAGAACAAAGAAATTTTAAATAGAAATTGGAACATTATTCAGGCAGATACATATGTAGCTAATATTGTTGGACATTGTCCTCATTTTGTTAATAAAATGGGCCCCAATATCAAAAGACTTCTGGAGAAGGGACCTATTCAAATTTCCAACACACTGAAGCACACACAAAAATGTGGTTATTGTAACTGATGTTTTTTGATTAACACCAGTGAAGGAGTTAGATTAGATTATATCACTAGGTCCTGTATTAAATTTAGACAAGGAAATTGTAGAACCAAATTTGTGGTTTACATTGCATTATGCGGTACATGTTCAGCTTTCTATATAGGAAAGACTGAGAGGCAATTTAATAAACGCATTTATGGTCACATGTATTGTATTAAAAAGAGCGATGAAAAGAATGCTCTTTATAGACATATAAAATAATTTGGTTCAGACCATCATTTTACTTTTGGTATAGTTGATATTATTAATTCAGACCCCAGAGGGGGTGATGATAAGGGTTATTTATCTTATCGTGAAATGTGGTGGCAAATATTCACAGATGCTTCCTCGGCCCCCGGCTTAAATGATAATATTTCTATTAAGCCATTGCTCAACTAATGTTTTACATCTATTCATTCATTTTTTAACATTATTGTTATTTATTTGATTTTTTGATAAGAATTTATATTTGGATTTAATGGTATGCACAGTTCCACTATTTCCTTTATTATTAGCTGCACCCATTCATTAGTTTATTTATTAAGTGAACTTATATTGCTACTATTAGTGTAGAACACATTGTATTTTAGCGAAGTTACATTTTTATATTTTTACTATTTGTGTAGTACAGCTTTAAATTTGTTGAGTATCTTTTGGCGCCAAAAACTTTATTTAAACTGTTTTTGAACTAATGATGTAATCTAGTTCTGATGAATCCTGTAATTCTAATGGGTGAAAGCGCTCAACTATTTTTATGATTTTTGGCTGTATCGTTTTTTACAATAAATTGTGGATTTTATATTTAATGTGTGCTGCTCGTACATCTTTATAATTGGTGGAGTACACCGGCATCCCAAGACTAATTAGCGGGTGGCGTAAGCTGTGTTCTTTTTCGTTTTTGTTATTTGGTTTTGGAACGCCTCACTTTTGCAATATGATTATCAAAGGAGAAATTACTATCTACTTGTGTCCAAAGATCCCTTATTACATTTTCTGTATTTAGAGGAGTACCATGTATGTGGTAGCTCATGGGTACTTTGTTTTTTCCAAAGGGGATGACTATGCACTTTTTAGCATTTAGCTTGAGGCCATGATTTTGACACCAGGCATCCGTCTCAGTGCCCCCCTTCTGGAGGATGTCTGTATCAGCCGGAGAGTCAGTTATGGCCCCCAGTTTTCAGTCATCTGTGAACTTGGTCAGCCATAGTCCTCCTGTGCTTGCCTGTACCTCTGAGAAGTATATACCGAACAGGAAGGGTCCCAGGACTGAACCCTGGGGGACACCACTTGTAACCGGTTTAGAGTCGGACCTAGAATCTGCAACTCTCACCATGTGGGTTCTATCCATGAGCCAATTGGCAACCCATCTCATGACAAAGAGGTTTATGCTCAGGCTGGTGAGCTTGTCTATAATACCAGAATGGGGAATGGTGTCAAAAGCCTTTGTGAGGTCTACGTAGGCTGTGTGGACCTCCTTTCCCTCATCTAAAGCCTTGGTAACTGTCTCAAAGCAGTCCACCAGGTTTAGGAGGCATGATCTGCCCTTAACAATGCCAAACTGGGTGGGGTCCAATGTTTGCAGGTTCCCAATGTCTTTGTTAATGAGTTCCATGATGATGTGCTCCATAGGCTTGCAGACCAGGCTAGTCAGGCTTATAGGGCGATAGTTCCCAGGGTCCGTTGTGGCTCCACCTTTGTGGAGCAGGATAACTGTTGCTGTGTGCCACTCGATGGGTACATAGCCTGTAGAGAGGCTGAGTTTGAACAGTATGTTTAGGTGAGGGGTTAGTTCATTTTGGAGCTCATGTAAGACACAGCCTGGGACAACATCTGGTCCCATTGAAGCTGTGTTTTTGACTTTGGATAAGGCTGTTTTAACCTGTGTGTCAGTAATTGCCGGGGTATACATTCTTCTGGTATGGTTATGGGCCCTTTAGGGGGTGAGTGGGGGGTGAAGTTTGCACTAAACCTGTCTGCCAGAATGTTGGCAATATCAGTCGGTTCAGTGTATTTTGTGCCATTCTGCACTAACTCAGAGCAGATCTGAGAGTTTCCACTTAGGTTCTTGACATAGCTAAAGAACGCTTTGTGGTTATCTTTGAAGTCCTTGGCAATTTTTCTTTCAAAGCTAGCCTTGGATGATTTTATGAGGGATCGTAGTTTCTTGCTGATACTGATTAGGGATGTATTTCCTTCTTGGGAGTTTACTCTTTTCTGTACTAGTTTCCTCCTTCTATTGTATAGCTTGTTTATGGCAGGGGTCCACCAGACTGGTTTCCTTTTCTTGGAGGAGTGAGTCTTGGTTTTGCTTGGGATAGCATGATCCATGCATTCTTGCAGGTGCTCATACAGTGCCTTTGTAAAGGATTCAGCAGCTTGGACAGCATTGTCCTTTAGCATGGGGGCTGTGAACCTTTCCACCTCGGTCTTAAGTAATGTGAAGTTTACTTTTGAAAAGTTTTTCACGGTGGTTTCCTTGATTGGGGGTGGGGGCAGAATATGAATATCCAGAGTGATTAGTCTATGGTCTGATCTAACCAGCGAGGGGTTGACCTCTGGTGTGGAACACCGGTCGCTCATGTTGGTGATGACCAGGTCCAATATGTTGTCACCTCTGGTGGGGGTGTTGACCAGTTGATCCAGGCCGTTCGAGTTTAGAAATTCTAGGAAGCATTGGGCAAGGGAGTTAGTACTTGAGTAGTTCTCCCAGTTAATGTTTGGTTAATTGAAATCACCCAATATTAGGGCATTTGGAAGGACCTTCATATTTTCCAGTGTCTTCAGAAAAGCGGAATGGGGGTCCAGGATCATGGTGGGTGATCTGTAACAAGCTACAATTTAAATTGCAGTTTTGCCCATTGTTAGTTGCACATGGATGATCTCTGAGGCATTGTGCTGCACCACTAACCTGGAGGTGTGAGTATCCTTGATGAATATGGGAACACCCCTGCCATTTGTGTTTCGGTCTGGGTTCTGTGGCCAAAATGTATGGTATGAGTTATAGCCTGGTAGTGCTGGGGTGCACTCTGAAGCCTTAAATCAGGTTTCTGTTACTGCACAGATATCAATGTTCTCCATACTGAGGAGTGCCTTGAGTGCATACATTTTGAGGTTTAGACTTCTGGCATTGAGTAGCATTACCCTCAGTTTTTGATTGCTTGTGCTATTTACGGTGATGGGTTTGTCTTTTGAGCCTTGCATAAAAAAGGCACTATGGGGGCGGCAAAAGCCTTGGCCAGTATTCGAAAGCCTAAGGGTAACAGGTGCAAGCCATCTCTTGTGAAGCAATGTGACTTGTCGAGCATGTCATCCCAGGTGGACAGATAATGGATCCCCTTTGAATGACACCAGAAACTTAGCCAATTGTTGAAATTGATATTTTTTTCTTTTTACTGTGGCATCATTCTTGGTGAGGGCAGGATGCTACTCAGGCTCAGGGTCATACCGGCCACAGCTGCATGATCAGAGAGCTCTTCCATGTCTCTTTTCATGTAGTCCAGGGAGGTATGTCTCTGGTCATTCACACCAACATGGACAATGACAGAGTCGTATTTCTACTTGTTCTGGAGTGACCTGAATGTTTGTGTTATGTGGTGGATCCTGGCACCCAGTTGACAGCTAACTGTAACCTTCTCCTTGTCCAGCCTAGTTAGTGGGACATCAGTGTGCCTGACTATAGAGTCACCTATTACTAGTGTGTTGGGTATGTTATTTTGCCTTAAAGGCTGTGATCATGTGGCACACTGATTATGTGAAGTATGTGTTTCCTGGTTTGTGATGGGGTGTGGAGGTTGCTTGGATGTTTGCTTTGGAGGTCTCTGCTGATTTTGCAGATTTTTATTTAGAGTCTCCAAGTATGTTTTCATGTATTTATGTATGTTATTTGCCGGTGTTGGTTTAATAGGTCTATATGAGACAGGTGGTGTGTTGCAAGTATTTCCCTTCTCCTCTTGACTGTCAGTTCCAGTCTTGGGTTGAGGGAGCTTTGCCTCTAGTTTGGCTGTATAATTGCATCTCTCACATATATTAGTGTTTGGAGGGTTTGTCTGTGTACATGAGGCAGTTGTAACATTGCCTCAAAATGCCCAGATTCACCAGTTGCACTGGAGACTAAATTTGTGAAAGTCCTTGTTCAGAGCTGTGAAGTGACCTAGCTGGGGAGTATTTAGATATGATAGTAGAGAGGCTGGCGCAGAAAGAGGGCAAATAGAGGATGGAGTGGATAATTTGTAGTTGGTGGAGAAGGAGCAGGTGAGGGAACTCGAGTCAGTCCAGGTGCTTAAGTGATAAGTAGTGGTGAGACTTGTAAGATTGGCTGACTGCGAATCTGGCAACCTTATTATAGGTAGTTTCAAGTCTTGAAATGAGTGTAGTGTTAAGGTTATTGAATATATGACAGCTGTATAGAAGTGTGGGAAGTAAAAATGCATAGGAGAGAATTGTTCTGGCTGTGTTGGTTAAGTATTTCTTATTGCGGTAAAGGTGTCCAAGTTTCTGGTGCATTTTTTTTATACTGTTTGTGATATGTAAATCATAAGTTCATAGGTAGGTACTAGGCTATCTGCCCGAAGGCATTTATAAGCCTAGCCAGAATGTGTTGGTTTTTGCTGCCCCCTTAGATTAGTTCCCTGTGCCTCTGTCCAGCAGAGCCACTGAAGTGATCCCCGGGGTAAACTTTCTGTTTTCCATCCACTCATCAAGGTTTCTCTTGAAGAGTGTTAGTGAGGAGCTCTGCCTAATGTAGATTGGAATCTTGTTCCAAAGCATGGGAAGTCTCTGGGACAGGAATCTATCCCTCCAGCATGTCCTATTTATTGTTGTGGTGAGGTTTAGATCCCTAGAGCATGTGGCTCGAGGGGATAAGGTTTTCTTTAGGTGGAGCATGTCTATCAGTTCTGGGTTAGACATGGCCTTGTATGTCAGGAAGAGATCACCTCTGAGTAGGCGATATGCAACTGAGTACAGCTGGAGTTTCTTCAGTTGAGCTGCATAGGGCATCTGTTTGAGGCCAGTGATCCTCTTGGTGAGGTACCTCTGTGGTCTTTCCAGCTGTTGCAGGTGTCTTGTAAGGTACATCCCAAATGGGGCATTTTACTCTATGATGAGTCTGATGACTGATGAGTAGAGGGGCACAATGACCTCTTTTGATCTGGATGCAAACCCTTTTGTGATTAGTTGGGCCACATAGAAGGATTTTCTATCCACTTTGGCAATGTGATTATCAAAGGAGAGATTACTATCTACTTGGGTCCCCAGATCCCTTATTATGTTTTCCATATTTAGGGGGCTACCACCTATGTGGTAGTTTGTGTGTACTTTGTTTTTTCCAAAGGGGATGACTATGCACTTTTTGGCATTTAGCTTGAGGCCATGATTTTGACACCAGGTATCCGTCTCAGTGAGACCCTTTTGGAGGATGTCTGTGTCAGCTGGAGAGTCAATTATAGCCCCTAGTTTGCAGTCTTCTGTGTCTGCTCAAACTTAAGTTTAATATTATAAACATTTACATATATATATATATATATATATATATATATATATATATATATATATATACATATATATAAAAGTAAATGGAACTTCCTATGCCAAACCCGGGGATACAGCAAATTTGCTGGTTGATAAACCTAGCTCCAGTTTCATCCCCTATCACTCCCAGTGTTCCCCAGGAAATACCCTTTACCATTTCTCCCAACCTATCACCATAGAATAGGTCATCAATGCACTCTCCAGAGCTAAAAACACTGCATCAGTGGGTCCTGATAATATTCCAAGATGCCTCCTAAATAGCTTGAAACATGACCTGTCTGTCCCACTAGAATCTCTGTTCAACCACAGCATCCACTCAGGCTTCATCCATAGAGAATGGAGGACTACAACTGTCATCCCTCTACACAACGACCCAAGAAATTACAAGCTCATAAGTTTGATTAGTCTTATATGCAAGGTCATGGAAAGAATTAGTGTGGACCTGGTAAATGAAGGCATAGGAAATCCTCAAACACTGGACTCAGCAACGTATGGGTTCATTAGGGGCAGGTCATACTTACTAAACTTGGTGGATTTTTTTGAGAAGATCATTAGAGTCATGGATGAGGGCAAACTTGTACATACTGCCTACCTTGTCCTGGCAAAAGACACAGTATCTCACAAAGGTATTATAGATAAACTCACGGATTTAGGCATAATTCCCTATGTCACATGATAGATAGCTAAATGGCTCACAGATAGGACACATGAAGTTAGGATGGGATAATCCACCTTCACCAAGAGGTCTGTGGCTAGTGGTGTCACATAGGGCTTGATAGTGGCACCTGTCCTGTTTGGCATATACTTATCTAAAGTCAAGGCAAATGTAGAGGGCCTTTAGCTAACCATATTTGCTGATAACTGCAAACTGGGTGCAGTCACTGAATCCCCCAAAGATGTTGCTATCCTCTGGGAAAGACTGATACAGACATGAGTGGTGCCAGAACCATAGCCTAAAACTCAATCCAAAAATACATAATTATACCCTTTGGAAAGACAATCACCCCTGAGAATTACAACACTGATAACACTTCTCTAAGAGTAGACTCAGTGGTAAGCGACTTAGAAACACAGGTTAAACGTAAGTTGAACTTTGATAACCATGTGTCCACTGTAGTGAGAAAATCCTTCTACATGGTGCAACTTATTAGAAAGCTCATGACATGCAGATCTAAGAAGATCATAGTCCCACTATACACAGCACTGATTAGACCAATAATCAAATACAATGCACCCTTCAGTATGTACCTGACGAAGCATTTGCAACAGATGGAGCAGCATCAGAGTTTCTTCACTAAAATATTACAGAGTATAAATACTATGTGCTATGTGGACTGCCTCAAAGCCCAGTCCTTGTACTCAGTCTTCAACAGAGTACGGTGGGACAATCTATCATGGATCTGCTACACATTCACAAAACAAACAACTCTATAATTACCCAATAAATCTCAAAATGCACGCACTCGAGGCCCTTCTCAGTATGGAGAACATCGATGTCTGTGCAGTGACAGAAACCTGGTTCAAGGCTCCTGAGAGCACCCCAGCACTATCAGGTTTTACCTCTTATCATGCGTTCCGGCCCCAAAATCCAGACAATACCAAGAAAGGAGGGGGGTATCCATATTCATCAAAGACACCCACACCTCAAGACTGGTGGCAACGCACGATGCATCGGAGACCATCCAGGTGCAATTAACCATAGGCAAGACTGCTCTGCAAATTGTAGCATGTTACAGGCCACCCTCACAAACTCAGGAACCTCACATGGCCTTCCTGAAAACACTAGAGGGATAAATGTATCACCAAACACCATCAGACTAGGTGACTTCAATTACCCTAATATAGACTGGGAACACTACTCAAGCCCAAACACCCTAGCCCAAAAGTTCCTGGAATTCATAAACTCAAATGCCATGGAACAACTAGTCACCATCCCCACAAGAGGAGAAAACATACTTGATCTCATCATCACGAACATGGGAGCACAATGTTCAACACCGAAGTATACCCTCACTGGTGAGATCAGATCACAACTAATCTCGCTGGAGGTCCTCATCCCACCCCACCTGAAATAAAAAGACCACAGTAAAGAACTTCTCGAAAGCCGACTTCACACTTCTAAAGACTAGTGTGGTCTCCTTTAAGGCCCCGAGCCGGCGGAAAACAGTACTCAAGCCGCTGAATCACTTACAAATGCCTTCTACCAGCACCTGCAGGACTGCATGGATAAGGCAATCCCAAGCAAAACAAAGACTCTTTGTACCAAAGGCAAGCGTCCAGTCTGGTGGACCCCAGCCATAAACAAACTCTACAACAAAAGGAGGAAGCTACTACAAGATAGAGCAAAATCCTTAAAAGGTAAGACACCCTTGATCACTATAAGTAAAAACTAAGAGCTCTCATAAAATCATCCAAAGCAAATTTTGAGAGAAAAATAGCTAAAGACTCAAAAGACAATCATAAGGCCTTCTTTAGCTATGTTAGAAATCTGGGAGGAAACTCCCAGATATGCTCAGAACTAGTTCAAAATGATGTGAAGATTACTGATCCTACAGACATTGCCAACATACTGGCTGACAGGTTCAGTGCAAACTTCTCCCCTCCCCCAAAAGGAGAGATGTCTATACCAAGCGATTGCAGCCCCCAAACATCTCCAACGCCCAAGTGAGAACTGCTCTCCAAAGCAAAAACACAGCATCCATGGGACCTGATGGTGTCCCCGGCTGTGTGCTCCATGAACTCAACGAGGAATTAAACCCACAGCTAGGACAGCTGTTTAATCATAGTCTTACCTCTGGATACGCACTCCAGGAGTGGCGCACTGCAACTGTGGTCCCACTTCACAAAGGCGGTGCCTCCACCGACCCTGGAAATTACCGCCCATTAGCTTGACAAGCCTTATCTGCAAAGCCATGGAGAGGATCATAATGGACCTCATAAATAAAGACATAGGGAATTTGCAGACTTTGGATCCATCCCAGTTTGGCTTTGTCAAAGGCAGATCATGCCTTCTAAACTTGGTTGACTTTTTCAAACAGTCACCAAAGCCATTGATGAGGAAAGGCAGTCCATACAGCCTACCTCGATCTGGCGAAGGCCTTCGATACAATACCCCACTCGGGTATCATTGAAAAACTCATCAGCTTAAATGTTAACCCATACATCACAAGATGGGTTGCAAACTGGCTGAGTGACAGAACCCACAGGGTCAGAGTTGCTGGCGCCATGTCAGACTCAAAGCCTGTCACAAGTGGTGTACCACAGGGCTCAGTCCTGGGCCCACTCTTGTTTGGCATCTACTTTTCCAAGTACAAGCAAACACAGGAGGGTTATGGCTGACAAAGTTTGCAGATGACTGCAAACTGGGGCCATAGTAGAAAACACATCTGACACAGATATCCTTCAGAAGGGTCTCACAGAAATGGATAACTGGTGCCAGAGCCATGGCCTAAAGTTAAATGCCAAAAATGCATAGTCATACCCTTCGGGAAAAACAAGGTTACCCCTAGCTACCAAATAGGTGGCAATCCACTGAGCACAGAAGAAGTTATCAGGGACCTGGGGACCCAGGTTGATAGTAGTCTGTCATTCGACACCCATGTAGCTAAAGTAGTTAGGAAGACCTTCTACATTGCCCACCTTATCATGAAGGGATTCTCATCTAGATCAAGGGAGGTCATAGTCTCCCTATACTCATCACTCATCAGACCAATGATTGAGTACAATGCCCCATTCGAATGTATCTGACCCAACACTTGCAGCAGCTGGAGAGGCCACAAAGTTCCTCACCAAAAGGATAAAGGGTCTCAAACATCTGTCCTATGCTGCCCGACTGAAAGAACTCCAGCTCTATTCAGTCGCCACCGCTTGCTCAGAGGTGACCTTTGCCTAACATACAAGGCCATGTCAAACCCAGATTTGATGAATATGCTTCACCTCAAAAATCTAGATCCGTCAGAGCCACAAGGGCGGGAGACTTAAACCTCGACACGGCTATTAATAGGACGTGCTGGAGGGATAGATTCATCACCCAAAGACTCCCTATGCTGTGGAATAAAATCCCGGTATATGTGAGGCAGAGCACCTCGCTGGCCTTGTTCAAGAGAAATCTTGACCAATGGATGGGAGATCGCAGATATACCCCAGGGATTACCTCAGTGTCACTGCTCAACAGAGGCACAGCAAAATAATGGGTATAGTTCCCCATACTAAAGGGGTGGCGTAAGCCACAAAACTATGGGCTAGGCTTGTAAATGCCCTCGGGCAGATAGCCTAGTATGAACCTATGAACCTATAAGAACCTAAACCATGTCTGTGACATAAGCAGAGCATGTTAGAGGGACAGGTATGTGTCTTAGAGATGTACCCTTCTCTGGAATACCTGTCTCTTTAGCATGTCCTATTTATATTATAGGCAAGATTTAAGTCTTTAAAATGGGTAATTCTGGTGCTGTTTGTTTTGCGGATATGAAGGGGGTCCCTCAGAGTGGGGTCTGATAATGCCTTGTGTGACAATGTGAGGTACTGCCAGCTATGCCAGGAGAAGTAGAGCAGTGGACTTGTAACATATACCAGCACAGCTGGCTGGAATTTTGTAAAGAATTATATGTCATTTTATATCAAACTGATTTTATAGATGTTTGTGTTGAAAAATGTATTTGTAAAGTTGCTTGTCTTAACCATGTAACAACAGTGTGTCCTGCTGTTCAGAAAATAAATATACATTTATAGCAGACTGTACTGTTGTAACTGAGGAAATGTATATATAACAGAGGATATTGAAAGAAAAAAGGCTAATCTCAGTCGAGCTAACTTTGAAAAATACTGTGAAATTAAATTACTTAATTCAGGCCGTAAAGAGTGGATCTTATACTTTTTGAGTGCAGCCACAGACAGAATGTCTGGGAAAACAAGTACTAGGAAGCCTTCTGTATTGTCTTTAGCAGTGAACTAAGTTATACTCTGGAAAGGTAGAAGTTTGAAATTGTTTTATGACTTCCACAAGCTGCAACAGATCTTAGCAAAGCTCTATCTGTGTGTATTATTGACACATACGTGCAAGATTCTGGATCAGTTGCTAGGAATGCGGGAAGTATGGGAACCATAAGTCAGGTGACCAGATGTGTGTGATGTTATTTTGTACTGCTAGAGGAGACTGAAGTCTTAGGGAACTCTGTTTTTGAAAGCTGGCATTGAAATGTCCCTCACCTACTTCATCTTGCCTTGCTCTAGTAAGTGACCAGGGAATAGTAATTCTTTAGATCATTTTGGAAAATATAATGAGATTAGTTAAATACCACATTTATGCATCTGTGTGAATCTATTTGTCAATGTTATTTTAATATTTCCTGTCAGTGAAATTCTGGTATTTATTGTAAATTGCTAGTCCATAGTTTCATGTTCTTTTATTATTTATTATTAAATATATTTAAACTTTTCATTGTGGCTGGTCCTTTAGAGAATATTTAACATTTTGAGAGTACTTATATCTATTTGGTGACACTGTGGTCACTCCTGAAAGCCTTTTTGCATTGGTCAAACACTATCATTCATGTGTGTGTGTGTGTGTGTGTGTGTGTGTGTGTGTGTGTGTGTGTGTGTGAAAATCAAATCTCAAAAAATGTATGTGTGTGTCAGCTTCTTGGAACAGGGACACAGAGCACTTGTTTCACCGAGAAAGCGGTGGAGGACTTGGCTTGGACACACGGCTGAGGACTCAACTCTACAGCTGTGCCAGTTGGGAGTCTTACTGAGGACCTGGAGAGAGAGAGAGAGAAACAGAAACCCAGACTCCTGACTGTGGGTGCTTCCTGTGTGCTCTTAAGGGACATTTGGATGCAGAAAGCTGCATGTGGAAATATTATATGTATCTATTTTTCTTCCAAGTGAACATCCCTCTCCAGTGTCAGTGGTGAGTATTAAGGCTGCTTGATTACTGGCCCAGAGAGGGGATATCACACCATGTATGCCAGGCATAGATCTACCCTCAACAGTCTAGGAGGCAGAATACAGGGATAGAGCCTTGAGGCAGTTTGCATAGGACATGTTACTTATGTCCTGCATTCTTTTAGTGAGGAACCTCTGTAGATGTTTCAGTTGTTAGGTATGCCTGGTTAGGTACATACCAAAGGGGGCATTGTACTAATTAACAGGTCTGATGAATGCCAAATACAGTGGAAAATGGCCTCCTTGGACTTAGATGCCATATCTTTGTTTATACGTTGCACAACATAGAATGATTTCCTCAGTACCATAGACATGTGATGGTCAAAGGCTAGATTACTATCTATGTGTCCTCCCAAGTCCCTGACTACTGGGTCAGATCTTAGGGGTATGTTGTCAATATGATATTTATCAGGGGTGGATGATTTCCTGAAGGACACTATTATGGATTTCCTGGCATTTAATTATAGTCCAGGAGTCTATCACCACTTGTTTGTCTGTGTCTTTCCTAGAGAACATTTGTGTTAATGGGTGATTCAATGACAGCTCGTTATTTGCAATCATTAGTAAATTTATTCAACCAGACGCCATTGACATTGGCTTTGACTTCAGAGAAGTAAATGTCAAAAGGGAGTAGTCCCCGGACTGATCCCTGAGGGACTCCACTTGTGACTTGCATATTTGTAGAGGTGGAATCCCCAGTTCTAACTTCCTGGATCCTATCTGTGAGCCAGCTGGCTATCCACCAGATGACATAAAGGTTTGCACCTAATCTATCAAGTTTGTCAACAATGCCTGAGTGGGGTGTGTCAAATGCCTTCGCCAGGTCAAGGTAGGCAGTGTGAACCATTTTGCCCTCATCCACTTATTTAGTCCAACAGGTTGAGTAGGCATGACCTGTCCTTGATGAAACCAAACCTGGTTGGCTCCAGTGTCTGGAGTTTTCTTATGTCATTATTGATCATTTCCATGGTAATTCTTTCCATGGTTTTACATATGAGGCTAGTGAGACTTATAGGTCTGTAGTTTCCACTGGCCCATCTTTGTGCAGAGGGATGGTTGTTGCTGTTCTCCATTCACGAGACACAAAGCCTGTTTGGAGACTATAGTTAAATAGCAATTCCAGAGGGCCTGATAGGTCAAGTTTCATGCTATTTAGAAATATCCTGGGATATTGTCTCGGCCTATTGTTGCAGTGTTGTTGGCTCTAGAGACAGCATTAAAGACCTGTTCCCCTAGTGATAGCAGGGGGGGTTATATTTAATGGTATTTCGTGAGGGAAGGTTGAGGGGGAGAGAGGGCTAAAGTTGTAGCAGAATTTGTTGGCCAGTAGGTTTGCTATATCTTCTGGCTCAGTATAGGTGGTTCCATTTACAATGAACTCTGAACACAGTTGTGTATTGCATTTGAGGTTGCGGGCATAGTTAAAGAATGCCTTGTGGTTGTCCTTGGCCTGAAAGGCCAAATTTATCTCCCTCAAATTTGGCTTTGGTAGATTTTAATTGTTCTCTGAGTTGTTTGTTTAGTTTGATGAAAGTGCTTTTATCCTGCTGTGTGCTGCACCTCCTAATTTTTGCCATGATTTTCTTCCTTCTGTTATACAGCCTATTTATGTTGTGATTCCACCAGGGTGGCTTGTTTTCTGAGTTAGCTCTGTACTTCTTCCTGGTGTGTACAGCTGCATCCATGCAGCTATTAACATGCTTTTGCAGGATTTCTGTGAACAGTACTGCATAGGCAGTAGCGTTCTCAGGGTTTGTGGGGCCTTGAAAGTTTCCAGGCTATCACTTAATAGTAGGAAGCTAGCCTTAGAGTAGTTCCTGAATACTCCAGGATTAGCTGGGGGTTCCAGGTTTTATTTTTACTTCGAAGGAGACCATTATGTGGTTTGACCTTACCAGAGAAGACATTACACTAGGGGTTGTGCAGCACTCTCCCATATTAGTGAGGACCTGATCCAGTATGGTTGCACCCCTGGTTGGTGTAGTGACAATCTAGTCCAGGGATTTTGTGTTTACAAATCCAGAAATTTCTGTGCTGGTACATTTGGTGTTGTATAGTATTCCTGGTTAATAGTGGGGTAATTAAGGTGTTTCCAATAAGTTTAAATACATGGTATGGGTTTCCTGGGTCATAGAGGGGGACCTATAGCTTACAAGGAAGTGATATTGAATTTTGCCTATTGTGATTTGAAAGTGGAAAAGCTTGAGTGCATTGTCCTGTTTGATCACCCTCGTAGTATATTTATTTTTCATGTAATTTGAGACACCTGCACCTTTAATTACTGTCTGTATAGTAGCTGGTCTAAATGTGTGGAAGGCATTATAACCTTGCACTGTAGGTATGCTTTCTGTGGCTTTAAACCATGTCTCATTGACCACACAGACATCAACATTTTCTAAGGTAAAGAGAATTTCTAGGGAGTAGAGGTTTTTGTTTTGACTACTAGCACTGAACAGTAACACCTTTAGATTTTCTATGTTTTGATTTGCTATGTCGGAATTACTTTCAGTTTGGCATTGCCTCAAAAAGACACTATATGGGGGAAGACAATGTTTTAGCTAATTTTCACAAAGCCTAGAGGGGAGAGGTGCAGACCATCCCTGCAAAGCAGCTTGGTTTGTTGACCATCTCATTCCATGTTGACAAGTATTGTACCTCCAGAAATTAAGCCAATTATTTAAGTCAGTCATCTGTTGTTTGTGTTGTGGCATCATCCTTGGATAAGGTAAAATGCTGCTTAGTGCTAGGCTCATACCAGCCTGAGACACATACTCCAAGAGCTCCATGATGTCTCTCTTCATATAGTCTAGGGAGGTACATCTCAGATCTTTTACACCCACATGGGCTATGACTGAGTCATACTGGTATTTGTGGTCCAGTAACCTGAGTGTGTGCATAATGTGGTGAATCCTGGCCCCTGATAAGCAACTGACTGTAACTTTTCCCTTACTCAG
This sequence comes from Protopterus annectens, assembly GCF_019279795.1. Classification (NCBI taxonomy): domain Eukaryota; kingdom Metazoa; phylum Chordata; order Ceratodontiformes; family Protopteridae; genus Protopterus; species Protopterus annectens. The sequence continues at coordinate 1,310,584,500 of NC_056739.1, forward strand.
CCTAGTGAGAGGGACATAAGTGTGTCTCACAATGGAGTCCCAATGTCCAGAATATTGGATTGTGTGGTGGCTTGTCCTATGGACTTAAAAGCAGAGGCTGCATGAGATGCGGCTGTATTTGTTTATGTGGGTGTTGTTTTTAAAGAGTGCATTCGGGGATGCTGAGGGTGTTTATTATGTGTACTATGTCTAGGAGGTCTTTGGGGTTTACGAAGGTTACATTTAGGTACCTCAGCATATGTGGGTCTATATGTCTGCTTTGAATTGTTTGTGATGAGTGCAGAGTTTGTACTACTGACAACCTGATTGACATTAGGAGTGCTTTTATGTGAGAGCTTTGCCTCCCGTGACACTGTGTAAATTCATCTGTCACATCATATTAGTTTGTTTGAGAATTAACTGGTTGTCAGTTAACATGAGGCAATTTCTACATTGCCTCAGGATGCCCATATCAACCAAGTTGGTAATGGAGAGAGTGGGAAAGATCATATCCATGGCAACAGACCTTTTTTATCGATTACTTTATATTCTTATTCCAACTGTCTAATTTCCGGAGTATCTGGTTTGCAACTCTGGGGGCAGTGCTTGTCACTGCAAACTAGCTGTCCTGTGTGCAACCAGATATTGTTGAAATTTCAATGGATTTTTTACAGGAAAATTTCATCTCAAGGTATCTGTGGCCTTTCAGGACTCTGCCAAACACTTGAGGGGAAACTAATTAATAAGTAAAGCCTGATGATTTATGGATGAAGTATTGAAGCAGATATTCTGAAGTTAAAAGCTAATCAAGCAGTAGTTACTGAAAAGAAAGAAATCAGTTTTGTCAAGAATGATGAAAACAGAGGAGTCACCTCAATGGCTACTGCCTGACTACTACTAGTATTGGTCTCACCACAGCTTCACTCTGCTGGATTACAATACTCCTTTGCTTCTTCTCTCACCTTAAGCAAAACAGTAGCACCGATCTCTAGATGAGAAGCATTGGTGATCCATAGTCTTGTCCCACATGATGTAGGAGTCTATAGGTTTGTTGTAACCTTTTCCTGGTAGATGCCTTGAACTGCAACCAGAACAATCAAGAAGGTCAAGCGCAGACACCCACTTCACAATCACAAGCAGTGAGGAATCTATGCACTCTGTTCCTTCTCTCACCAGGAGAAAAATATAAGAAGAAATTCCAAGTGACACCTATGAAGCAGTTATTAGGCTTTGCAGTGATCAGTAGTCCCCAGGAAATAATAACCCTTGCTCCTTCTCTCACCAGGAGCAAAACAGAAGGAGAAGCAGAATGTGGGCTCTCCAATAACCAGTGGCCTTGCAGTAGATTTTTCAGATTTTAAATGTAAGATGGAAATGGGTTAATATCCTAAGCATTGCAGTGTGCACTAAGCACTTAGATATAAAAGAAGGGGTTACTTAAGCTTTAGCTGTCTAAGTGGAGAGCCACAAATTTTAAAGGGGCAAGATATATTGGAAGGGGGTGGGCACTTTATATTCTGGTTTTATAGAATACAGTGGGATGGCCAATACATTTAAATAGTTGAAGCGGAGTGATTTCACAAAATTATAATTTTGTTTTTAAAATATCCAATGAATGAGGAGAGGGAAGGAGATATGTGTTCAAATTAACATAAGGGGTAGACAAATAGAAAGACAGGTGAGTTTAAAAACACAATAGCACAAGGGCGGGAGGCTGGGAAAAAAAAATAATTTCTGTGTGACTCACAAGAAACACAGCTGTGGGCTCTTTCATAGTTCATTTAAAGCAGGCTACAAGTAAAACACAGTGTAAAGAAAATAAATCACAATATACAACGCAGAAGAAGGCAATAAATACAAGAAACCAAAAACAAACTAACCTTTCCTCGCAGCAAGTTGTGGCAAAGTCTGGGTGAGCTTTTCCAGTTTGACCCAATGGATGGGAAATCACAAATACACCCCTGGCTTTTCACCAGTGGTCCTTATGGACAGGGACAGTTTATAGATGCCCTAAGGCACAGGCATATATCAAAGCCATTCTAGTCCATGGGTATTGATAATTGGGAAAATTGGGGCACGAATGCCTAGGCTGAAAAAAGGTTCTAGGGCCATTAGCCTAGTAACCGCCTATGATCCTATGTGTGTCATTCACAAAACTGAAAAAACACATTTTTAAATGGCAAATGATTGAACAAAATGCCTGAACAACAGCCAATTAAAACTGAAATGAAACAAAGAGAAAGCATGTTTTTTTTTTTTTGCTGGGGGGAAGCCCCCCTGCACCACGACACTTCCTGCTAATTATATACAGCAAATCTGAGATCACATAAAGTGGGAAAAAGTAATGTCCCTGATCCCCAGTGTACCACAATCATGCACTAAGTAATACCATTTTTCTTCAGTCAAATGCCTCTTCAACCAATTGTGATGGCAATCCAAATTTTCACTATTCTAAATGTACGGCCAACTGTTTACCTCCCATATATATAGATATCTAGGCAGACAATGTAACCTAGTACCAAGGAAATATATTTTTCCTGCCTTACAGGTAGTACGCACTTTTCTTACGGAAGAAGAAAGCAATGAAAAGGGAAAGCTAGATGTACAGGAATGAACTTTGTTGATGTTGGCATATACATTATTAGACTATGTTCACAAATTATTATGTAAGATCTATGTCACTTTACATTCTTATTAAAAATAAGAAGACAGGATTCTAACTGGAATTGCTTGCTTAAATCATGGTTTATTAAGTCAAAACAAGAAATGAGTGCTTTCTCCCTTGTCAGAGCTTCATCAGATTTAAGTTATACATAGCAGTAACAAGTGGTCAACTTTTTTTTATTTTCCATATAAATAGCCATGTAAATTACAGCAAAAGCCAAGAGTACATAAACAAATCACTTTCTATGACAGTGACTGGAACAGTGCCACTTTCACAGTTTGCATCTTTTTTTTGTGATTGGTGCTGCTAAGTTCTTATAATTAAGTACAAAGTTGCTGTGTATCTAGCTGCTGATCAACGTGCTAAGTGGTGCAATTAGGATATAGCAACATAAGACTCAAGAGAAAAAAATGTCCTCAGGACTAGTATTAGGCTAAGCTAAAACACACAAATGTGAAGGCGTGTCTCTGTGTGTGTGTGTGTGTGTGTGTGTGTGTGTGTGTGTGTGTGTGTGTGTGTGTGTGTGTGTGTGTGTGTGCGCGTGTGCGTGTATAAGAAAATTCCCAGGCTCAGAAAACAGGGGAGGGGAAGGGTCGTAGATAGGCCACACATAAGGATAGTCAAGCCAAACCAAAAAATATGCAATATGTATCTATATCTATATCCATATATATATATCTATCTATCTATATATATATATGTATATATATATATATATATATATATATATATATATATATATATATATATATATATATATATATCTGTCTATAGATAAATAGGCATAGATAGATCTCTATATATAGACATGTACACAGATATATCTGGATAGAAAACATGTTGGATGTCCATGTAATACGTATATGTGGCTGTGTTAAGTAAATACTTGTGAAGAACTTGTGCTCACCACAAAATTATTAGTTTGAAATGCTTTCACCCGTTTCTATTAATAAAGTGAAGGACTTCCTCAGATATCACTATGCTAGCATATACCATTGTGATAGTTCAAACTATTGACCAAACATATATTAATATGAACAATACAATTTGACATTAAATTAATCCTCATATAACAAATATAAGAGAAAGATCTGCAATGGAAGCAAAAGTAAAACTCAAAAATCTAACCTAAACTTCATATAGAAAATAAACAATCATCTAGTATGAAAAATAAAAAATTAAAATTAAACTGAAGCATTGAAATGAAATAAGATAGCTATAAAATAAATACAAAAAGACTTGTGTTAGTGTGTTTTAGAAAAAGTTATTATGTTCCAGTTTCTTTAATTCAAGAATGCTCTTACTGGAGCATGTCCAAATGAATCTGGGCTTCATGGCATTTGAATTTCCTTTTCTCGAGTTTTATGTTTTGTAATGGGCTCAAACTGAGTCTCTGAATAACATGAAAAACAAACTGTTCATATTTCTTGTGGACACGAGCAAGTCTAAACAGTGGGTTGCTGAAGTGTTTAAATTTGATATCTGAGAGGTATTTGGTCACTCTTAATCTTGAGAGTTAACTGTTTTCCTATGTAGAATGCTTTGCATTTTGAGCAGTTTGCCTGGTATATCAGAAAGTTACTATTACAGTTATATCTGGCAGTGCAGACATATTTTTTTCAAGTTTGGACATATAAAATAATTATTTTAGCTCATAAATATACAACATCTGCAACCTGGTGGGTTTCAGAGAAAGGTTTTGAAAGTGTTTTAAAATTGTAATTTTGTGATGAGCACAAACTGAGACATATATAGCCACATATATTTCTTACCTGGGCTTTTTTTCTATATCTATATCTAGGTATATAGATAAATCAGAAGCATAGCTGGCTCAACCAGCACCCTATCCACTCAGCTGTTCATGTGAAGAGCAAAAAAGGAAAAAAGCCTACTGTAATAATAATAATAGTAATATATATATATATATATATATATATATATATATATATATGTGTGTGTGTGTGTGTGTATGTATATATATATATATATATATATATATTTATATATACACACACACACACACACACACACACACACACACACACACACACACACACACGCACACATGCCAAACAACAGGACACATGCTTACATACGTACATACTTATAGTGGGAAACGATACCGAGTGCATTGCCAGGAAAGGATGGGGACTTTATAACTACTCAAACTTTACTGTTTGAGTAAATCTTCTGATGTATGTAAACCATTCCACTTACTTTCTCATTCAGTCATGTCTGACAACTAATGCACTTCACTGACTACATCAAATAAACGCTGTCTCATCATGTTATTGATATTTAAAAACTTAAGCATTATGGGTTTAAGTGACATGGCTATCTGAAGTAATGTAAATTGTATAATACATGTGCTCATGTTTCAGGCAGGACCGTTTTCACACCATCTTGCAGTTTTGGTGGAGGTGATTCCTGTTGTGGGAGGCAAACAAATAGTTGTGAGAGCACTGTAGTGCAGTTACAGCCCTGATATCCAGCTGCTGTGTATTATTTTCTGAGGGAGGGTAGCTGCATTGTAACATTGTCCTCCATTATCAGATCAGGACATTTTATTCAAAAGGTGACTGAAAGCATGCATGATCTTTTAGGAGGCATTATAACATAGAGCAACATACTACTGTACAAAAAATGTTGTGGTTGAAATGGGCTATGCAAGTGCTAGGGATAAACAGGTCACTAATCCACGGCAGCTGATATATGTCTCATCCACAATGCTTTTGATTTATTTTTTGTGGCATTGACCTCTTCCTTGAAGGGATGAGTGAATATTTAGTAAGTGGCACATTTCAGCACCATAGAGTGGTGTTAAATGAAGCATTTATCTGTATGCAAATGGTTGTGTGGCTGGATATCAGAGGGCAATGTTAGACCAATGCACATGCCACTGAAATGAAATAGTGAGATGGGTTTCATCTCCTTGGATATAGTCCCATTGAGGACTGCTGAATCCAACATAAGGTTGTAACTTTACTCATATTAAGGGAATGACTATATATTGTACACTTAATATTCTCTCCAGTTTGTGTGGAACCTCTAATAGCCCATTCCTATTCTTTCTGTCTGGTCCATTTCCCCAGCAGGCTTCCCAAAAGTTAGAATGTTTTTGAAGCTGTGTTCTTAACCAGATACCCAAGAATTAACCTCAGTGTTTACACTTATGTGCTGCCCAGTACCTTCAGTGGTGTCTATAGGTTATCTGAAATAATGTGTTATGCCAGGTTTTGTTTACTACATTGGATGTGAGGTGGGGGACAGCACAGTATTGTTGTTTAGAAATATTTAGTATAATTACAATGATTATCATTGATTGTCCATCAGAATGAGAATGCCCTTTGCTGATCCCTTCAAATAACAAGGTGTCATACTTTGTAAACTATTGCTGTTGATGACGGTCAGCATACAAAAATGAGAGAGGCAAGATAAAAATGCACTTCTCTCATATTACTCTATAGGCATGTGTTGATACATACCACAGTGGCAACAGCTAATCAGCATTGGTTTAATGGTCAAATGACTGGGGGAAAGCATTCCTCAGGCAGTGACCATAGTACTGGGATGCTGTTCTCATTGCTGCTAATTGTCATTGTGTTCAGGAGCAAGGTGTTAAGCTTGCACTACCCATCTTTAGGCAGTGTCTCGAACTGTGTTTTAGATTCACTTTTACCTCATCTGTCCATTGTGCAGTCTGTATCTGTATGTAGGTTTTCCATACCTCAGGTTTTAGTGAGTTCCAAGTGAGAGTGCCTTTTCTTCTTGTATCTTTAGAATTACCTCAGCATTCAGTGTTAGCGAAGTGTCCCTCTATATGCCTTTTAGATGATTTGATGGAGTCATTTCAGATTTTAGATATGCACTGAATGGTCAGATATATACAAATTAGAAGGCTGCAAACTCTGTTGCATGATAAAGCCAAGGTCCATATTCTGATAGACATAGTTACACTTGAAGTCAGAAGTAAATGTTCATATTGCATATCCCTCCACTTGCTTTCTATCACGGTTCAGATGGTGAAAGTGTGTCAAAAGATTGCAGTCAGGTATCATTGTATTCACTTCAGTAAGTGCAAAAGAGATGTATTAAAAGCATGTTTGACACAACAGCTATGTCAGCCACATGGTACAAAAGATGAAGATCCTCTTGTGGTCTGTGTTATATAGAAGGATATAATGCTTAATGAGACTGTTGTTTAGAAAACCAAGTTTGCAAATTAAAAAAAAAATAGCTGGGGGAAAGGAATTCCCTAGTATGCTTCCTGAGTGGAAGTTTGCTCCTTTGAAATCTTAGTTTAACTCACAGTTTAATATATGCTGACACGAAACACACCATCAACGACAGCAAAAACAAACAGCAGGATCCATACGAGTTCTGATGAAGACCATAGATATGGTTGAAAGCGCTCAACTTGTTTTGCCTTTAGCGTTATTTTCTGTTGTGCACTGTCTCGTTTGATGTAGTGGGCTCTGTTTGGTGCTACGCACTTGCATGGATCCTGCTGTTTGTTTTTGCTGTCGTTGATGGTGTGTTTCGTGTCAGCATATATTAAACTGTGAGTTAAACTCTACTTTTCGTGGATTATTGAGCCGTTACACGCTCATTGGTGGGACCGAAGTTTTGTTTTGCTGTTCCAGTTACAATCTTTTTTACGATTCCTTTGAAATCTTCCCAACCTATCTGTGTACTTTGAGATCTGTTCTCAAATGATGTACTTTGGCACATATAACAAACTATAGCTTGCTTCATTCAATGCTTCCATCATTTATATGTTGACCCTCAGGCTGGGAACATTATGGTCATTAGAATTTGGTCTACTGCAGGGCATGGCCTACTTACTGAACTGAGAAAATAATTTTGCTGCTTCAGGACATTGCATATTCAGATTATATTCAGATTTCCAAAGTGGTCATGATGGGTCGCTGTTGCATTAGATGGGGATGAGGATGGAGAATACATTACAAAATTATGTTTGGCTGCATGGCTGTGTAGTACATTTGGAGCTTCACACTAGAGGAGTCGATCTTAACATTTGATCAATTGTTTATAGAATCTTGGTGACCTACTACCATACCTCTCAACTGTCCAGATTTTTGCCTCATAATTTTTGGTCTGTTTCTCATAAAATTATGGTTTTCTGACAGATCATTAATAAATCATTGAAGGTTGAAGTCAGAAAATAATGACAGACATTTAAGTTTCAGACTTCATACCCTTCAGAAATTTCATGATAATATAAAACCTGTTATTCTATCAACTTTCTAAGTTTCTAACATAAATATTTGCAAATTGTCCCTATTTTGGGGCCTTTGTCCCTTCATTATTTATGGCTTTGTCCAGATTTCTTGCTCTAAGAATTTGAGAGATATGCCTACTACTTGATCCCTTGGCAAAAGCTGTACCATTGCTTGCAAAGTGAAGAAGAGATATCCTACCACTCCAAAATTCCACCAGCAGTTTAATGTGTCATATCATACATCTGCACCTGTGGATAACTCCAATGAGAAATGGGAGACTTATAAGTTACACAATATAGTGACGTAGCGGCTCTTGCAATTGTCACCTTCTAAAAACTGTTTGTTTTAGGTGTGAGACTATTCTCACAAATAGTAGCATTAGTGGCCTTACACCCCTTCCTCACAGGATCTTACTCCCTTTATGGGGATAAAGTTTAAGAAAAAATGAGAAGGATATATGAAAAACATGCAGCACTGAAATGATGCACAGACCGTGTTCACTAAAAATCCAATCTGTCAACTTATGTCTCTTAGTCCTGCTTTATCAGAGTGAATCCATCATTCTTATTCTAAACATTTACAATGAAAGAAAAGGAATGACAAGATTTTTGGCAACAACAATGAACTTTATAAATAAATAAACCAACAAACAACAAGGTTCTGCTGTTTGTAATTTGGTAACTCAATTACAGTTTCTTTCTTTTTTTTGTACCACAGCAAAGGGAGTATCTGAAACTTGCTGATATTCTTGTAACATGCAATCAAATGATATTTTGTCTCCTCCTGCTTGCATTGGCACCCCGCTGGAGGCAGTAATGTTCCCTGTCATTGTTTTTTTGTCATTCTGTTGCTCTTCACCTGTTAGACACAGACCATGTTCACTAAAAATCCAATCTGCCAACTAATGATTCTTAGTCCAGCTATATCAGAATTAATCTATCTTTCTTATTCTAAACATTTACAATAAAAGAAAAGGGATGTGCAAATTAGTAAAACAAATCCATATATCCATTCTCTTGCATTTGCACGCACCGATGCACAGACTGCAAATAAAATAACATTATATACTTACTACATAAATATAATTCAGAAAAGCAAATTATTTGGTTATGCAAATGAAGTCTAAAATGATCTTTCAAGCTGTTAAAACTCTCCATTCCTGCCTGCAGGCAGCCAGACGCATGACCTGAAAAATACAGGTTAAGAGATGCAAAGAAATAGCACTCAGGGAAAGTTTTGCATTCGAGCGATAACAAAATGTGTGTAATTTTAAAACTAAGCTTTCAAATAAATCTGGTATGAAATATTTTACCAGCCAGAATCCATAACTTCATTCTCATCTTGTTAACTATATATTTTTTTTAATATATTTTTTTTATTGCTAGCATTAGGGATATCAGACTGCTGCAGGAAAACCAGAGGAAAGCTACCAGTAAAATACATGGGATAAAGGGGAGATATATGAAGAGGTAGAACTCTTTTCAGTTGTTACCAGAAGTGACAGAAATATATAATATTGATACAACAAAGCATACCAGGGAGCTGTGAAGGGGCTGTAATGGAAGGACATTGGAGAAAGGAGGGATACAGGCAGAAGATTGTAGGGATGAACTACCACTTAGTTCTCCAAAAGTTTTTTGAAGCAGGAGTTGTAGACACATGGAATGGACTACCAGAGTGGGTGGTGAAAAGAAATCCACATATGCATTCATGGGATAAGTGGAAAAGGGGTAAGGAGAAATGTAGAGATGGAGGGGAAGAATGTTAAATGGACTTGCAAGGGCAGATGGCTTTCATTCTCTGGGAGGGAAGTAAAAACATATGACTAACATTAAGAGACTGAAGCACAGCAAGTACATCTTAAGCAATAAGTATTTAACTCAAGTGTCACAGTTATTTCTCAAGGATTATAACAACAGCACACAATTAGGGTCAAAATGCATCATGATGCAAAACAATGGGATCTTCTTGTGTCACTGAATGGGGATGGAGGTAGCATGCAGAAATAGAATGTCATCATTTATAATAGAAAAACAGAAGACCCACAAACTTTCATTTCCTCTTTCTTATTCTGCTTTTTCTGCTCTTTAGATCTTAAAATGACAATGTGTTATGCAATTATTAAGACAGAAGATTCTAATACTATTACAAAAGTAGAACCACTCACAAATTTGCAGCATCATCTGTTACCAGATAAGGCTCTCTGTGGAACATTATTGCTTGACTACTTCCCACTTATGTTGTTATATCAGATGCTAATACATCTATAGATGTTCAGCTCCAGCCCTTTCTACTTCTTCAGGCCTTCCTTACATTTAGTTCACTGTTCTAGAAATACTACATTATTTTACACTAGCCATAACTTCTGGAACCTGGCTCTGTAGCTATCACAACTTTCAGTTAAAACAGTCATAATATTACCCATTGAACTTTCCACTTCTTCGTTTTTACAGCATAAACTGTTGTTATCCTACAGTTTTATCCAAATCTTAATATCATTCTGACCTCCTTTTGGATAGCAGTGCGACACAGTTATATGATCTTCACTTCACAGTTCCAGGTTCAGGGAGCTGTCTCTTTTATATGGCCTTTGCAGGTTGATTTTTTACAAGTCTTACCATGCTGTGTAGATAGGTCCACTTTTCTGTTAAAGTGACTTGCAAAGTTGTTTTACAAGGTTTACTATTGTTTATTTGAATGGAAAAACATTTTCCATTCAAATAAACGAATGGTAATACTGAAAACAAAAAAAAATAACTTACACAATGTCGAACCAAATGCTCGACGCATTTGATTCGACATTGATGTCGAAACCACCACGTGATAGCTGTATAGGAGCTGATGTAAATCAAAATCCTATACAGCTATCAAGTTTTTGCAGGGGGGCAAGCTCCCGTGCACCCCGTATGTGGGGGGATGCGCTCCCCACACCCCCCTACTTATATATTCTAACTCTGAAATCGCACTACAGTGGGGATGTGGATGAATTTCCACTCCCGACTGTACTGCGATCTCCGTGCAGATAGTCTATTTCCACTTATGTGAATGCAGTCAGTCAGTGCTTGTGCTTTCGACATTCTGTTTTTCGGCACATTGCAGCCGATAGAATGTCGTTCGCACAAACAATAGTAAATTGTTTTACAAAGATGATTAATAATATAGGACTTTAGCATTGCCTTTTTATACCTTTGTTATACTCAACATCCTAAAGTTCATTAGTGATGGATGGCATAGAAGCCCTCAGCTGTTGTTAGGTGTATAAAACATTCCCAGGGATTTAGAAACATGTAATGATTGGTGAATTTGTAGGAAGAGTGGCCACATGCCACATGTGGGTGATTCAGACACACAGTGAGCATGACTGGAGAAACCTGAGAATTATGTGGCTTGCATAATATGCAGATGATAGCATAATCAAAAATGAATAAGCAACAATTAAAATGAGAGCAACTACAAATGCAAATGAAATTAATAATATGCTAGAATGATTCAGAAATGCACATATTTCTCAGTGAGAGCTACTAGCTCCAGAGATGTTGACCACAGGTGAAATTTGGAGTTATCAGAGACTGACCACAGAATCATCTACTGGGTACCTGTAATGCTAGTAAAGCTGTAGGTGCAAGAGACTGTTATTACTGTCAGTAGTCACAGTGTTGGACGTCATTGCCTTTGGTCACACCATGTCATCCAGCCATACCTAACATATCATGCCCTCTGTGACACAGGAATTATGGACTGCTACTGTGTAGGCACAGGCACCTTTCACTGCTTAATGGATTACATGGTTGGTGTATGCTTGGTATCTGCCTCAAGTATATCTCACCAGTTCATTGATGCCATGTTACAGTATTGGGGAGCATATGTGGTTTCCACAAATTAGAGAGCAAACAAAATGCAGGCTTTTTATGGCATGACTTATTTCTATAAATACTGGGAGTAAGAGACTGCAACCACATCACAATAAAGAGCCTACCTGTGAAGAAGGGTCAAAGATATAATAACCATATAAGGGGTTCCAACTTATAAAATGCCTGGTGGTCTGTAATACTCAGGATATAAAATACAAAGTGGAGTGGACTATACTGGAGTTTACTGGGCAGGGAAAGTGTGCTGTATCCATTGCTGTGCAACTGTGTGGTGGTGAGTATGGCAGATATCTGTGTGTGTGTGTGTGTGTGTGTGTGTGTGTGTGTGTGTGTGTGTGTGTGTGTGTGTGTGTGTGTGTGTGTGTGTGTGTATGCACATATGGGTGTGTGTGGAGCAACACAGCCATAACTAATGTTGTAGCACAGTACCAGGATATAATAGACAAGTTCAGTGCACCCACATGTGATATGTGCACTGACTGTGCACCTCCCCATTCATGGGGCACCCTCTACTAGCAAGATCACAAGCACAATCCACATTATGAGGAGAGGATGGAGTGCTCCTTGACCATGAACGACAAATTAAGGGATGTTTTGTACAAATATACCATCTGCATGTACATCCAGGTCCTATGCAGACTGCCTCAAGGCCCTATCCCTGTATTCTGTCTCCTACAGGCTTTTGAGGGGAGATCTATGTTTGTCATAAAGAGCATTGTCAGACCCAACTCTGATGGACCTCTTGCATATCCACAAAACAAACAGTATTAGGATTACCTGTTCTAAAGACTTAAACCTTGCCTGCGATATATGTAGGACCTGCTGCAGAGATAGGTATGTATCCCAGAGACTACCCTGTATATGGAACAGGCTCTCCATCTATGTGAAGCAGAGTTACTCCCCAACCCAATTCAAGTGCAACTTGGACAATTGGATGGGAAACTGGAAATTCATCCCTGGTTTGGCACCTATGTCTCTAATGTAAACAGGTGACCTGTAAATGGTTCATCTCCCAGGCCCATGTTTACATTTATCAAGGGTATTAGAACTTGTCAGAGATTTGGGATGCATGGTTAGGCTTAAAAAGGCCCTTATGGTTGTTAGCCTAGTAAACACCTATGAACCTATACTGTAGTGCTTTCAACACTGGATGGCAAAGTGCAGGTGGTGTTACTACATGTTCCTGACAATGCCCTCCCTCTTGCATAGTGGCCCTCTCCACCAGTGACAGAGGTGGATTACCTCCAGGAAGTGCATTGGCTGTGATATGTAGCCACACATAAGCACCTAGTCTGGGCAAACGTCCTATGTTATATGTCCATAATGTTGCACATATGGCCCATGCACACCCTTAGGTCGTCAGACAGACCAAAATGCTACCACATCAAGCTCAACAATACCTGTGTTTGTGTCTTTCTGCCCATCCATTATAGCTCTGCACAAGTTCTGTATAGCAGCCATGGACACACATAGCTTGGGAGGTGGGTGGTGCCCATAACATGTTTAGCCACTGGCATGTCTTCTCCTGGTGTCTTCTTACTCCTCAGTAGAACTTGCAGCAATCACTGGAGATTGTGTTGCAGGTGATGCCATCCCTCCCCAGACAGATGTGTTTATATCTTCCTACCAATGGCTGTCATCCTGGGTATGTTGGCTAGGTTGCACAGACACTGAAGCAGTGTCCATAGGGGTAGCAATGACCATGTGGAACTGAGATATATGTGTGGCTAACACACATGTAAATGTGATATTCCTGGGAGAGCATGCTACATGGTGTACATACCTGTCAATGTCTTAGCACAAGAAATATGGACAAAGCCTAAAATAATGATGGGACAAAGGCCCCAAAACAGGACAAATTTTAAATGCTGCTCTTATAAACTTAAAAAGTTGCGCGAATGACAGGTTTTATGTTAGGAAGTATTTTTTAAAAGATAGAAAGTCTGAAGTTCAAATTTGTGTCATTACTTAATGACTCAGTAGTCAGTGATTTGCCAGAGAACCATTCATTTCATGAGGAACAGACCAAAAATGTGAGTCAAAAATCTGGACATTCCGTGAAAATCTGAACAGTTGAGAGGTTAGATGGTGCAGGTCTCACAAAGTACCCTGGATGATGACATGACGCACATACATGCTGTTATGCAGTATTGCTGCTTACATTTGTAGCTGCATAAGCCCCATAGTCAAATATATGGTCCCAGAATATCCAAAGATACAATGGAAGGAACTTCCCGCCCTGAGGGTCCGACATTAGGAAGAAGAAATTGAGAAAGCTAAGACTGGAATATTCCACTGTCCAGCCTTTGCTGGGTGTTTCTTCCTCTTGTTTCGGCTGCTTTGCTGGATATTTTTTCCAATGCCTCTAAAGAGCTTGATTCTCTGCTCCCTGCTCCCAAGAAGCCTGATAGATTTTATAGGGTACCCGAGGATTGTCACTTTTTGTACAAAAGTCCTGCTGCTGACACCTCTGTGGTGTCTGTAGCCCCTGATAAGCCATGTCAATTACTTCCTTCACCCAAGTTACTACTTTCTCAGGGCAGAACCATGGAAGGGCTGCGTAAGGTTTGCACTTCTGCTACATTAGCTTTTAGGACTATTAATTATTAGACCCATATATCTGGCTATATGTTGGCTCTTCTTTCTCAGGTCTGTCAGCTTATTTCTGATCTTTCAGATTCTGAGGGTAAAACTTCTGTTCTTTCCCTGCTAGGGACTTCCTCTCATGTAGTTTGTCATTCTACCAAATATAGTTATGATGCCTCTTCTAGGGCTGCTGGTTTTGGTTTAGTAATGAGGAAGTATTCTTGGCTTCAGCTTCAATCTTTACCTGATGATATTAAGACTAAGTTGATGGATGCTCCTCTGGATAATATATATATTTTTTTTTTTGAGGAAGCAGCTGTGGGTTTGTTTAAGTCTCTTCAGGATAAGGGGAAGGCCTTACAGGAGCTGAAACATGTGTTTGTTTTTCCTGTACCTAAATTTCAGAGAAACTACCCTTCTAAGCCAAGCTTTGTTTGTAGGCAATCTCACCCTTCTGCTAAAGGCAAAAAGGGTGGCAAATGGGCTGCTGCTGCTAAAGCCACTCAGACTTTAGGTATTCAGAAACATTACTTTCCTGATAAACCAGGTGCTGTATGGCTATTGGCTCTTCCTAGCCACATTTCTCTTTCTCTTCACCTTGCTCTTCCTCTTCTTGTTTGGCTTCAGATCACTCAGGATTCTTGGGTTCTGTTAGTCATTCATCAGGGGTACTTCCTGGTGTGGAAATCCCATCCTCCTTTTATGGGCATTCCTCAGTCTCCTCGGTAACAACTTTCTTTTTTCCTAGAGGCTCTTTGAGATCTCTTAAGTCATGGTACAGTTCAAGAGGTGCCTGTGTCCCAAAGGGGGAAGGGGTTTACTCAAGAATGTTTCTAGTGCCCAGAAAGAAGGGCACTTGGAGACAGATTCTAGATCTCCCTCATCTAAACAGTTTTCTGAAGGTGCCTTCTTTTGGATGTTGTCCCTTCAGACTCTCTTCCCTCTCATGCTCCCTGAGGCCTTTATGGTGTCTCTGGATCTCAAGTATACTTATCTCCATATTCCAATCCATCCTTTTTTCAGGAAGTTTTTGCATTTCTCTGTTGCTTTCTGACATTTTCAGATGTTCTTCATGTTTCACTGTTGCAGTCATTACATTTGGGTAATCTGCTGGCAGGTTGCCTTCAGTTGGCCTGATTAACAAAGTCTTGGGTCCTGCATTGGTTGCTGTCCCTTCTTTCATGACATCAGGTCATCAGGGGTATAAAACATGCAGCTGACACCATTACATCAGTCTTTCTTGCCATGCAGTGCCCGAAGCAGAAACAGTTCGCAAGTGCCGGTCGGCCGACTCTTGAAATTTTCGTTTTTGAGTTTCAGATCCGAAGTCTTCAACTAAAAAGCTAAGTACCCTGTTGGGGAAACTTTTTCTTGCTCCTTACCAATGTCAGTAAAAGTTAGTAATTGCATTACTTGTGGGAAGCAAATACCTCATAAGGATTTTCATTTGTACTGTATTCCTTGCCTAGGCCCTGACCATAATGTACCTTGCTGTCGGTTTTGTGCTTTATTTAATCAACGCACTATCAAACATCGGTACATTTTTGCTTCTAAATATTTTGGCTCATGCTTTAATTATCCAGAAATGTCACCGGTTAGCAATCCAACTACGGGAATACCTAAAAAACGCAAAGAAAAAGACGGAAACAGCTTTCCTTTTAGCAGTCACTTCAGCTAGAAGGATTTCTGAATTACAGGCTCTTATGGCAGTGGAGCCTTTCATCATTTTTCATGCGGACAGGGTATCTCTCAGGACCAATCCATCCTTCATGCCTAAGGTGGTATCCAGTGTGGCTCTTAATCAGACCATACATTTGCCAACTTTCTTTCCCAATCCACAGAACAAGGGAGAGCGGATTCTGCATTAATTGGATGTACACAGACAACTGAGATTTTACTTAAACAGGACAAAATCTCAAAGAAAATCTGAACAACTGCTGGTGGCATTTGCTGCAGGGGCAGAGGGAAATGCTATTTCAAAGCAAACCATTTCCAAATGGATAAGCCATTGAATTTGTTTCTGCTATATGCACCATGGAAAAACTATCCCCCAGGGGATCAGATCCCATTCCACCAGGGATGCATCTACTTCTACAGCCTTTCTCAGAGGTGTTCCTACCAGGGACATTCTAGAAACTGCTACCTGGAGCTCAATTCATACATTCACCAAACATTACCATTTACCACTTTTCTCTAAATCCAGAGCTGGCTTTGCCACTGCTGTCCTGCAGGGCCTTATAGCTGGTCCTAATGCTGTATAATTCCCTCCACCCAACCATAGCTTTGGGAATCTTCCCAAATGTAATGACTGCAACAGTGAAACACGAAGAACATAGTACAGTTGTGTACACTTACCATAAATGTAGATGTTCAAGTGTATTCACTGTTGCAGTCCTGGTTACCCTTCCTTCAGCCCCCTATTTTTCTTTGGTTATACCTCTACTTTCTTTCACTATGCTTAAAAGCCCTTTTGGTGTATTTGCTTTTGGGATTGGAGGTATATTTTTTGTGTTTTAATTTTATTTGCTCCCCATTTGGGGGACACCTGACATCTGGGGAAAGAAAAACTGATGTAATGGCGTCGGCTGCATGTTTTATACCCCTGATGACCTGACGTCATGGAAGAAGGGACAGCAACTGACGCAGGACACAAGACTTTGTTAATCAGGCCGACTGAGGGCAACCTGCCAGCAGATTACCCAAATGTAATAATTGCAACAGTGAATACACTCGAACATCTACATTTATTGTAAGTGCACACAACTGTACTTTCTCCACCTTTCCCTTTGGCATTTCTACTGCCCCAAGGGTGTTCACCAAATGCCTCACTCCTGAGATTGCTCTTTGCAGGCTTTATGGGATCCAAATATTTCCTTACTTGGCTGACCTGTAGATTCAGGCATCCCCTCCAGAGATCATTTTACAAAATCTTCATTTTGCCATTTCCCTTCTTTAGAGCCTGAGGTTCACAATAAACTTCAAAAATTCTTCTCTGACTCCTTCTCAGGATCATGTCTTTCTGGGGTGAAGGATTCAGTCAGTGCCAATGCTAGCATCCCTGTCTCCTCCAAAGGCCTTAACTCTTACTTTCAAAATGTTCTTCCCTTGGCCTTCATTACATCCAGGGCATTTCTGAGGGCTCTGGGTTTCATGGCTTATCCCATTCCAATGCACACTCAGGCCGAACTCCACATGAGGAAGTTCCAGTGATTTCTGAAATCAGTGTGGCTTCAGCATGCACATCCTCTAGACTTTGTAGTTCCTCTTCTTCCTTGTCTTAAGAAGGAAATTCACTGGTGGTGATGCAGGTGCTGCAGGAGGCCAGGAAACCTACTTCTAGGAAATCCTACTTATCCAAATGGAAGAGATTTTCTATTTGGTGTCTCTGTCATAAACTGGACCCACTTACTGTGGATGTTCCTTTGGTTCTCTCTTATTTGTGTGAGTTGCTCAATGCTGGTTTGGTCTATTCATCTATTAAGGTCCACTTATCAGCTATTTCTGCTTGTCCGCCTTTAACTCCTCCTTTAGCTTCTAGATTTGAGACTTAACGATTTCTTAAATGTGTCCTTAATATTAGACCTCCCCAGAAACCTGTTTCTCCTTCCTGGGATGTTAATTTTGTTTTAGAGAAGTTGACTCAGGCTCCTTTTTAACCTGCTGTTTTAGCTTTCTTGCAACATTGTTCTTGGAAGACCTTCTGCCAGATGGGTGTATGAGTTGCAAGCCCTTATGGCTTGCCCTCCTCTTTTGATATTTCCTGAGGACAGGATGTCCTTGCGTACTAATCCTTTTTTTATGCCTAAGGTGGTTAATGAGTTGTCACTTAATCAGTCTATTAATTTTCCTAGGTCTTTAGAATTAGCTGTCTCCAAGCAAACTAGTTCTTCTTGGATTTCTCTATGTTATGAGAGGAGCGTTTGGGTGATGTTTGGTGTATCATTCTGGGGTCTATATCAGAACATCGAAGTTTTAAAACTTCAAATGTTCTAATATCACGGGTTAGGTGAGTGTGCGATAGTGATGGACCTTAGGGTTAGGGTTTGGGTTAAGGTAAGTGGATAGATAGTAGTGTCTGTATAGTTTAGTGTAGGGTTAGTTGTAGGATTATAAGTGTATGTGTGTATATTGATGTTTTTTAGGTGTGCTTGTGTTGTGTGTATGTGTTTCGGAATAACACAAAACCCATGTGTCACCTACTGGATTGACAAATGGATCACAAGTAGGACACAGGAAATAAAAACAGTGTAAGTTACCTGCACAAAGAGACCAGTCACCAGTGAAGTTTCCCAGGGTTCTATGCTGAGATTTCTCCTCTTTGGCATCTACTTTTCTTAAGCTAAAGAAAATAATAAATGGCTCTAGCTGGCTAAGTTTGCAGATAAGCTAGGAGCAGTCATTGAATCCCCACTTGCAGGAAGGTTTGCCTCCTTGCAGGAAGGTTTGTCCCAAATAAATAACTGGTGCCAAAATCATGGACTGGCACTAAATGTCAAAGCATTCATAATTGCATCATTTGGGTAGTAATATATCCCAGGGAACTATCACATTAGGAATATACCCCTGAGAGTTGATCGAGTTGTTTGTCATTTGAGAACTTGTATGGACAGTAGCCTAACTTTTGAACAATGTGTCCATTGTTGTAAGAGATTAATAGTTCACATAAAATCATATATATATATATATATATATATATATATATATATATATATATATATATACACACACACACACACACACACACACACACACACACACACACACACACACACACACACACACATATATGTGTGTGTGTGTGTGTGTGTGTGTGTGTGTGTGTGTGTGTGTGTGTGTGTATATATATATATATATATATATATATATAATATATATATATATATATATATATATATATATATATATATATATATGTATATATACAGTAGTAGGTCTAGCTTTAGATAAGTCATTTTTATACAGTATGTGAAGATCAAACTTTACGTTATCATCTATGGTTACTCCAAGCAATTTGATATGGATAACTACTTCTGTAGCTATACTGTGTAAAAGGGTAATGTGGAAGTTACTTTTAGCATTGGCATGGGACTTTGGAAAAAATAGTAGTAGTTTAGTCTTTTTGGGATTAAATAAAAGTTGGTTTTGATGTAGCCACAGTTTGAATGCATCAAAGGCATTTAGTATGACAGAGTTGAGCCATCTGAATACTGAATACTGAATAAGGCAATAAGAGGACATATATAGGTTATTGTTGAAAAGTTTAAAAAGCATTGAACCAAGAATAGAGCCTTGAGGAAGACCCATTTTAAATAGGAGATAAGGAGAACAAGAAGAGAGCTATTTGACAGATTGGTATCTTTCTGATAGGTAGTTAGAAAAACATAGAACAGTTGGTTTGGAAAGGCCCGGAGAGGACATTTAATTCCCAAGTTTCTCATGTGACACTGTTTTAAAGGCTTTTGAGAGATCTATCAAAACAGAAGAGATAAACGTTCCTTGGTCTCTAACCTTATTAATGGAGTTGTAAAGGTTGAGAACTGTAATGGTGCTATGGTCTGGTCGGAAACCATGTTGTGTTGGGGTTAGGAGATCATTTTGCAAGAGGTACTGAAGGGTTGCTCATAAATACACTTTTCCAGGATCTTAGAAAGGGCAAACAATATGGCAATTGGCCTAAAGTTATGGTGGGGAATAATGAAGAATTGTTTTCACAGGACAGGGACATGGGAGTCTTAAATAGATCTGTTAATGAGAATTGAGACTGGGTGTGCTATAGAATCTGCAGCGAGCTTAAAGTACTCAGCAGGGAGATCATCAATAGAAGGAGAAGAGGGTTTAAGTTTATTTAGTCAATGTTTAGCATATGATGTGGAGGCAGGTTGCAGATCAAAGGCATAGATGTCAGGACTAATAGAGTTCTGAAGTAGATTAAATGGGTAGGCAGATCTGGAGGTAAGAGAGACTATGAGATTGATAAAGACAGTGTTAAATTCAGTAGCTGTTTCAGAGGGGTATAAGTATGGATAGAGGGTTGGTGAAAAAGGAGAGCCAAGAGAATTTTTTTCTTAATTGAGCTCCAGAATTTCATTGAAAATTTTTTTTATGATTATCTTGTGGGTCAGAGTAATAATTTTTTTCTAGGTGAATTTGCTTTCTGAGGTTTCACAACTCTTTGTATAGAAGTAAGGTTTGAGGGGTTTTATCTCTGTGCCATTGTTTCCATGGTTTGTCATGTTTTTTTTTTAATTTTTTTTTTTTATGAGAATTCTTGTAGAATGAGACGGCCAGGGAGTTTGAGAATTGTTTTACTCTTATTTCTTGTAGGGGCTAGGGTATTGAAAGTTTACATGAATATACTGAATTTGTTGTCAGCTTTGTCTAGGGATAGGGTTTTGAGTTAAGAGCATTTGAAGGATTTTAGTAGATTATTGAGTGGATCAGGATGAAAGTTGGAAAGATTTCGGGCAGTTCTGTACTGTTGTTTGTAGAGCTGGTAAGTGATTTCTATATTGGTGAATATAGGATGATAGTCATTAAGGGCGGCCGCGGTGGTGCAGCGGTTAGCATTGCCGCCTCACAGCAAGAGATTCTCCGGTTCAATCCTCGGCTGGGGTGCCTTCTGTGTGGAGTCTGCATGTCCTCCCTGTGGTCACGTGGGTTTCCTCTGGGTGTTCTGGTTTCCTCCCACATCCCAAAGACATGCTGTAGGTGGATTGGACACTCTAAATTGGCCCTAGGTGTGAGTGTGTGTGCATGTGTGTGCCTTCTGTGGAAGGTTGGGCACCAGGCCGGCAACTCGACACCGTAAAACTCCACTGCCAATCATGAGTAGACAGGTGATCCACTGTGGCAATCCCTAACTGGGAAAAAGCCGAAAGAAGAAGAAGGATGATAGTCATTAAGTGAATCAGGTAGGGAATGCTTACCTAAAGGAGTGCTATTGTCCCCACATTGCCAGGGGTTCTGAGTTTGTTACATGATGAAAGTTAGCAGAAGTGATATGGAAGTCGGTGGTCTGATGAGTGGAAGCCTGCATTGCCCACATAGAGAAAGTCCTTTTGCAGCTTCATGAGTCACACCACTGTCTGGTTGTGCCTGCACTACAGTAGACATGACCCACTGGGGAGATTCATCAGGTTTCTGATTGACCTCTCCCTGGGTCTAGCTTACATGGTGTGAAAACTGGAGGTTTATACTCATTCTATTCTAACCTCAGTTTTTCCCTTTCCTTGTGTGTCACCTCGCCTGATTGTTGTCTAACTCTCCCCATCAACAAGTCCTCCCTCTATCTGCTTGTCTATAATTCCACTGCCAACCCCTGATGTATATGTGTGTGTGTGTGTGTGTGTGTGTGTGTGTGTGTGTGTGTGTATATACGCGGTGTGTGCGTGTGTGTATACGTGGTGTGTGCGTGTGTGTGTGTGTGTGTGTGTGTGTGTGTGTGTGTGTGTGTGTGTGTGTGTGTGTTTGCACCTCCATTGGCCATCTTTGTCTGTATTTTATGTTTGTGTGCCGATGTTTTCAAACTTATTCTTCATTCCATCCCTTGTCTTGCCCTTACATCCATTCCAGTCTTTTCTTCTCTCTCCTCAAAAAATGGCAGCTGTCCCATAAAAAATATACCCTTACCCCCCCTCCACATTCCCATTCTTAACCCCCCATTTCCTTAGATATGTTTCTTTGCTTGGTATACTCCTACTTCTTCTTTCCTATGCACACATTTCCAGTCCATTTAGAGTAATAAAAAAATACATATACACATTGCTGTACACCATTTACTTTTCATTGTGGAGCACATGTGCATGAGCTTAGATGCATGGCTGCCACTTGATTTCTACTTCTCTTTGCATATTTCCTGACACAATTATGGGTCTCTATAACTCTGTCTCTCTACTGGGCCTACTATTTCCAAAGGTGTATTTTCTAATTAGCTGCGACTTTGGCCATAAAATTCCAATTAGTTAATTGAAAATTGCCTTCAAACCACATTACACTATAAGGCATACACATTGTGGCCTCAGCACAATTGCATTAGGCATTTATCTGAATCCCAGAGATTGTCTCCTCTGACAGCCTGTTCCTTGCTGCTGTTTCTGAAGTGCATACAATTTGCCAGTTATCAAATAGTTTTACCTGCAAATTCCATTCATATATTTTGCTTATTTACTAACTGTTTGTACAATGCAAGTTCAAATATTTTTATAATCTAGTAAACCATTCTACACTCTCTCTCACTAAAATTAGGTAGAATCCCATATGTCATCCACCAGATAGCCAGCTGGCTCACATATAAGACCCAAGAGGTTAGGACAGGGGAGTTGAACTCCAGAAGGAGGCCAGTCACTTGGAGAGTGCTTCAAAGCTTGG
Organism: Protopterus annectens; assembly: GCF_019279795.1. Lineage (NCBI taxonomy): Eukaryota > Metazoa > Chordata > Ceratodontiformes > Protopteridae > Protopterus > Protopterus annectens. The sequence goes on from NC_056739.1 coordinate 1,310,607,209, forward strand.
TGCTGGGGTCACCCCTTTTTGGCATCTATTTCTCTAAAGTCAAGGTCAGTGTCAAAGGCCTCTGGATGACTAAGTTTACAGATGATTGCAAACTAGGTGCAGTCATAGAATTCCTCAAAGATACAAATACCCTCCAAGAAGGCCTGGCACAGAGTAATAACTTGCACCAGAGCCAGCCACAGTCTAATATGCAGTGCAAAGAAATTAATAATAATATCCTTTGGAAAGAAGGCTACCCCTAGAAACAACCACATTGACAATACACCCCTAAGAGAATACCCCGTGGTCAAGGTTTAGGGAATACATGTAGAGAATAACCTAGCATATGACCACCATATGCCTAAGGCAGTAAGGAAATCATTCTATGTTGTGCAACTTATAAGCAAGGGTATAGCATCTCGGTCCAAGGATGTCATTATTCCTCTGTACTCAGCTCTCATCAGACAACTGTCCTTCAGTATGGTCCTGACCAGGTATATGCAATAAATGAAACTTCCAGAGAGATTCATCACAAAAAGAATCAGGACATAAACATGTCCTCTGTAGACCACCTCAAAGCTTGATCTTTGTACTTGGTCTCCTATGGACTGCTGAGAGGTGATCTATGGCTGGCCTACAAAGGATCCTCGCACCCTGCTTTGATGGACCTGTTGCATATCCACAAAATTAATGGCATTAGCAGTACCAAATCTAGTGAGCTAATCCTTGTCTGGAACACAAATATAATATGCTGAAGGGACAGGTATGTGTCTCAAAGTCTATCTCTTCTTTGGAACAGGATTCTCATTCACATGAAGCACAGTTATTCCCTAACCCAATGCAAGTTTAACTTGGACCAGTGGATGGGGAATCAGAAATGTATACCTTGTCTTGCACTTATGTCTTAGGAAGATAAGAGGCAGCTCGTAAATGCCCAAGCCTACATATAGCCCTTAAAATAACATTAGGGTATCACAGCTTGTGAGATACATTTGGCTATGCTTAAAATGGGGGTTGTTAGACTAGTTATCACCTATGAGCCTGTGAACACATTAACTTAAATGTCAGCATGCTAACATAATTTTTGCTATTTAGATAATGGCCAAACACTTTGACTTTACGATGATATGGCACTAGTACACCCACCTAAGGGAATTTGATATAAATCTGCAAGTCATATTCTATATAGCATACACTAAGATATAATAAGCAGTAGGTGACAATGAAATCACATGTAGAGAATATTCAGTGTGGGTAGCAGGACTCCATTCCTTGTACAGCCCAGGCATTGCTTGTTAATAAACTTGAAAACCTTTATGAGGTAACCAGGTAAAACCCTGTGTTTGCTGACCACCATACAGTATCAATTTGTGCCACACTCCTGGGTATTTAAATGAATAATTTGTTTATTTTATTTGACCACCAGAGCTGAAAAATTAAACTCAGAAAGATTTCATCAAGCTTATTTTCATTTCAAATCCATCAATCTATCCAAAACCTCTATTTCCCATTTTCTCAAATGGAGTTGTGGTGTCATTTCAACAGTGACAATCGCCTAAAGCCAATAATAACATAGCTTTAACTTCACACACACACACACAAAATAAAAAAATTAACAATAAGCCCATGAACGGGATGTTATTGTACTATTACTGGCTTGATTGTTGTGGTATGCTTGCTTCATGAAGAGTCCTGTAAGTATTAGAGATGGTCACGCCATCTGTGTAGAAATGGCTGTAGATGTGATGAAAGCTAATAGAAGTGTTTAATTAAGTAGTGAATGCTGAAAGGTAATTTGCCTGATATAGATCTCTGTGATATTTCATTTTTAAATGGATGATGCTGTGACTTATGTCAACTTATCTAAACTCTGAACATTTTGCAGCTAAAGTAACTACTGAATCATTTTGAATAAATATCAAATAATCAATGACAAACTAACTGTTGAAAGAGACACAAATAAATCATTGTATAAAACACAGTCCTGAGATTTATTAAATTACTGCAGCAAGCTACTCTTAATCCATGGTATTATAATGAATTTTTAAGAGATAGTAGTGATATACCAGAGTTACATTGTTGCTAATACAGCATCCTTTTGTGTTCTTATCAAACCTTCAATGGAATTGTAACTGTCTTTTCAAGAAATTTGGATAAAGGTGATGAAAGAGAAATTGGGTGGTAAAATTAAACCTAGTCTTTTAAGCCAATCATTTGTAATAAAACTCTTATAGCAGACTTCCATAAATCTGAAAAAGACCAGATGACAGTGGCGTGTTAATGTTATATACCAAAAGAGAATACTGCTAAATGTACTACATGCTCCCAGAAGCTATGATAACAGATTATCTGCTCATGGGTGACCAATTCTTATAATTGTCTTAAACCACTGCTTCTCTACTTCAAAGCTACAAGATGGAAGGTGAAAGCAGATATGAAAAGATGTTATTGAGAAAAAAAAATCTCTGTTGTTTAGAGTATCGGGGCTATAATATGGTACATAATAAAACAAAGTAGCAAAAGATTCTGCAGATAGACCCAAAAGTAGAGGTAATTTTAAGTGAACAGGCCACCTGACAACAGACTCCAATGAGTGAATGCCAGTTCATTGGGTACAGCCTCTCCAGTGCTATAGCTGTTGAGTGGTGCTGGTGACCACCCCATTCCTGCTCACCTAGCAACACCGTTTCTCCATTAGATTTGGAGCGTGGAGTTACTGAAAAGAGCTACTAACCAAGTCATCAAAAGATAAATAAATAAATAAATGAATAAATCTCTGAGGGATATCAGAGAGAAACAATTATTTAAGGTAATAACACTAGGTCAATTAGGTGAAGAAATTACAAGATTCTGGGAAAGATCACCTTAAAGGTTACTTAGCAGTCAAAAGTAGAATGTTACCCTATTCAAGTTTGAAATTGCTCTAAGAGAATTATTTGTCACAAAGGTTTTTAAGACCCAATAAATTATGTGCTTACACTCTGAAGGTGTATAGTCACTAGAAACCACAACACAAACTACTTATCAAGATACTAGACAGATTATCAAAATCAAGAGCTATCAAACTTAAAAATGAGTACTTCTGCTGGGAGGCCAGCCCTCCCATGTATCCAGTACGATCTGCAAATACTAGCTACAAGACTCTCCCAACATGAAGAAAGTAGAACAGCTGCTTATGTGTGATAATAATGGTTCCCTTTCTTAGTGCTTTCAGTATCTCCAAACAGCAGAAAAAAAAAAAAAAACTACAGGTCTTTCTTCAGTTATGTCAAGAAATTCAAAAATAATTTCCAGCCATGCACTGACCTCATCCATAATATCACACATTCCAATGCAGTATATAACTATTATCTGACCAGATATATTTAGTGCTAGTGTGAATAAGAAGGTCAAAGATAGACACATAGGGGCTGCAGTCAGCTGGCACAGAATGTCAAGGCTAGTGTGGGATAGAAGAATACCAAAGAAGCTGAAAAGTAAGGTGGACAAACAGTTGTGCCATACTACTACTGTATGACACAGACACCTGATCAGTGAAGGCAGAGCAGTTAAGGATCTAGAGGTGATGGAGAAGAAGTGCCTGAGATGGATGGTAGGATGCACTCTGTAGGACAGATGAAGAAAGGAGGACATCAGAACAGAGACCAAAGTAATTCTGGTTGCAGAGAATGCTAAAAAGAGCAGATTATGGTGGTTTGGGCACAAAGTACAGGAAGTCAGATGACAATCTAGTGAAGAATATTTGGGAGAGACAATAAGAATGCAATAGGAAACAGGAATGTCCGGCAATGAAATGGGTAGATTGTGTGAGAGAAGACCTGTGTCAATCAGTCTGCCATGACTATGCAAGAAAGTAGGAGAGGGCAGTGAACTGAGAAAGATGGTGACAACCGGCACAACACCAGAACCCATGTAAAAATGGAAAAAATGAGATTGATGATGATGATGAAATTTAGTGTTAACATTACACCACCTATCCATCTCTGAAAATATAGTCCCCCATGAAATTACTTTGAAACAAGTGTCAGGATCCCTGTTAAAGGCTATAAATAATGCTTCCATGGCATCAGACTATTTACCAGTCTGCATTTTCATCAGTGCCAATTATGCACTATTTTATCTTTACTTAAACTGTTCAGTCTCAGCTTCTTAAGGGAAACTGTGCTTGGTGCAGAGAGCTGCATCTGGAAATAGTGTGTGTGTGCATCTATCTTTGTTCCAAATGAACATCCCTGACCGGTGTTATTGATGAGGACTTAGACTCCTTGATTTCTTGCCCAGAGCACGGACGTCACATATTGGTGATCGGTGGTATGGATATTAATTGAACTTCTGTAGCGTGTAGGCAATTGTCACTGAAGGTGTGTGTACTCTCAGCAGCCACAAGGTAAATATACAGAGTTTCATTTTCACAATAGTTTTATTTATTTTTTGTTAGTTTAGTTTAGTCAGAGAAACAGGCAAAGATGTTGGCAGAGGATTATGACAAGCTGGCAAAGAACCAGTTGGCCAAGGTGGTGCATGCCAACCTTACTAAAGAGGAAATTATTTTAGCCTTAGTCACAGCTGTAGGCCAGACCAACAGCCAGGAGGATAACCAGTTTGGTGATGGGGATTTGCAGCCCTCAGAAACAGGACAGTTCACCTTTTCCTCAGTGGACTTAAAAACTCATCTGGAGTTAAAGAGACTTGAACTGGAGGCCAAATGTTTGGAATTAAAATCAGTGGAGTGACTGCAGCTGGCAAAACAGATGGAATTAGAATCAGCAGAGAGACTGAAGTGTTAGGAGGTCAAAGATATGAGAAGCAGTGTCGACATGAGAGGAGATTCTGACTCTTTATCAGGGTCATGGAGGTAATGGGGAAGGGAATAACTGAACCCAGAAGCAATAAAGGTCAGTAAATTTCTTCCACAGTTTACAGAGAGTGATCATTTTGATAGTTTTATTCATATATTTGAAAGAGTATGTAAACTGTATAATGTTGCCCAAGGGCTATGGATACAGTTCCTGACCCTCTGACTCCATGGTAAAGCTGTTACTTCTGTTTCTAAAATGTCTGATACTAATTGTTTAAACTATGATAATGTTAAACAGTGTTTATTGGAATGTTTTACACCTGAAGCTTACAGATAAAAGTTTCATGAGCATAGACACAAGGCAGATGAAATTTCATGTGATTAAATTGCTAAGTTAAGCACTCATTTTTATAGGTGGGTGAGTGGATGTCAGGTCACTACTTTTGAAAGGCTGGCAGACCTTTTGGTGAGGGAACAAGCCCTTAGCACTTTGCCTGAATACATGAGAATCTGGTTGGCAGACCGGGAGTGTAACTGTGCAGATGAACTGTAGAAAAAAGGGGATCTCTACTTAGCAAACAGGACATCACTGAGCAAGAAGGGGATACCCAGTGCTGCACATGGATATAAGGAAACCAATGGTAGGCAGCCTAAACCACCCCAGCAGAGTCCACCATTAACAAGCAAACTAGTTCAGGTACATGGCCTGGATGGATCAAGGGTTAGATGTTTTAAATGTAACCAGTGGGGTCATGTAGCATACATATGTCCATGGAAACAAGGTGGGGAATAAAAGGTGAGAATAACAGTATACCAGTGGTAAGTTGTCTGGAGACAACAGGAGTACCAGACTAACACCAAAGGTTATACCCTATCTTAGTGGATGGAAAACAAGCAACTGTAAAGAGAAACACAGCCTCTGACATAACCATTGTGAAGCCTGCAGTGGTTAAAGAGGAGCAGTACTTGCTTGAGCAGTCCACTCCAGTCAGAGCTTTAGGAGGGACCCCATTCCAAATGCTTTTGGCCAGGGTTCACATTGACTGGGAGGGTGGAAAATGAAGCAAGCAATTAGGTGTGTTTGAGGATATCCCTGCAGATGTCTTGATAGGGAATGATTTTGATAATGCAGCACCGTGTGTGCATGCATTTACATGCAGTCAGTCTTGGAGACAGGCATGTGGGGCTGGTAAACTGGGGGAAACACAGACAGACCCCACACATGAAGCCAGGGCTGGTGAGGTGGCTAATTCAGCTATGGAGCTACCTTGGAGCAGTAAGCCTGAAGGTGAGGTACTGATGTTCCCTTGGACAGAGTGACTGCAAGGGCAGAGGTGAGTGATAGTACCTAGGCTGACAGTGAGGCACCTCTGTCAGAGGATACCAGAATTCCTGTGCAAGGGGAGGTGGGAAGGTTCACAAAGGTAGAGTTGAGACAGACTCTGCTCTCAGAATCTACACTAAGAGGCTTGAGGGAGGTAGCTAGGGAGGCACCTGATCCTCAAGGAAGAGGGGAGTCTGTAGACTGGAAAAAAGGGTTACTGCATAGAGAGTGGACCTCTGAGGGAGGGCTAGAGGGTGAAGTAATACAGCAGTTGGTAGTGCCCAGAGCCAACTGTATGGCACTTTTAGCCATAGCCAATGACATTCTTTTGGATGCCATACAGGCATAAAGCATACCAAGAGAAGGATTATTCGGAAGTTTTATTGACCTGGGATTGCAAGGGATGTAACAGGGTACTGCAGGACCTGTGATCAGTGCCAAAAAGTAGGCAAGGCAGGAGACAAGGTCAAAGCTCCTTTGATGTCTTTGCCTGTGATTGAGGAGCCATTTCAGAGGGTAGCTATGGATATTGTGAGGCCTCTGAGTAGCCAAGATTATACAGGGAAGAAGTATATCCTCGTGTTAGTAGATTACGGTACTAAATACTCTGAGGGAGTGACTCTGTCCTCCATTGAGTCAGAGAAGATGGCAAATGCTTTGTTAGAGATTTTCAGCAGGGTAGGTTTCCTGAGAGAAATACTGACTGACAGAGGTGCCAATTTCATATCAGACATGCTGGCTTGTCTGTGGGAGCACTGTCAGGTGAAGCACCTGAAGACCATCCCCTACCACCCCCAGACTAATGGTCTTGTGAAGAGGTTAAACTCTACACTAAAGACCATGCTACAGGTATTTGCAGACCATTTTAAGAGAGAGTGGGACAAATATTTGCCCAATCTGCTGTTTGCATACAGAGAGGTACCCCAGGAATCTACAGGTTTTTCACCCTTTGAGTTGCTGTATTGACATAGAGTGAGAGGGCCTTTAGATTTGATTCATGATGTGTTGGGGGGTGAGTGTGAATCCCACAAAGAGTCTGTTGTGGCATATGTCCTAAACATCAGGACATGGCTTAGGGAACTCACAATCTTGGCCCATGAGAACCTGGCAGGAGCCCAACAGCAGAAAAAGGTTTGGTGTGACAGGAATGCTGAAGCCCAAAGAGTATGCTGTGGAACAGCAGGTTATGGTGCTCATTCATGTCAGACACAATAAGCTGCAAGCAGCTTGGGAGGGACCCTTTGAAGTGGCAAGGAAGATCAGTGATGTCAACTACATGGTAAATCTGTTAGGCAGGAGGCAGGGGCACATATTGTACCATGTTAACATAATGAAGCCTTACAGTGATAAGGAGGCTCTTGTGCTGATTATATGCAGTGGATATCAGGAGGAGTCTGAGGGGGATCTGGTGACTGATTTCTTCAGTGAGGCATGGACTGACACCTCAGTGGAAGGAGTAGCAATGTCCCAGTCGCCATCCCCTACCCAGGTTCGAGAAATTCGAGCAGTATTACAGCAGTTTGGGGGCATGTTTACTTGGAAACCTGAGTGCACCCACCTGGTGCAGCACCATGAGGATAGAGGACCTCAAAGGCCTATCAAGCAGGACCCTTACAGAGTGCCTATGTGAGTCAGACAGACTCTGAGGGAGGAGATACAGAACATGCTGGAACTGGGGGTAATCCAGTAGTCCAGCAGTTCCAAGGCCTATCCAGTAGTGTTGGTACCAAACAAAGATGTCAGTACTAGGTTCTGTGTGGGAATACAGAACACTAAACAGTCACTCAGAGTCAGATGCTTACCCCATGCCTAGGACAAGCCTTAGAGCAGCTGAGAGGGGCTAAGTATCTCACCATTCTTGATCTGACCTAGGGCTACTGTCTGGTGCCCTTGACTCCCACCACTAGAGAGAGGCCAGCCTTTGTGATTCCTTTCAGATTATATGAGTTCATGAAGATGCCCTTTGGGATGAAAAATGCCCCAACAGCCTTCCGGAGCCTGGTAGATCAGATCCTAGCAGAAACAGGAGATTATGTCCTTGCTTACCTGGATGATTTTGCTATCTACAGCCATTCATGGCAAGAGCACCTTCAGTATGTCAGGGAGATCCTGGGCAGACTATAAAGGGCAGGGTTGACCATTAAGCCCAGTAAGCCTCAGGTGGGTATGGCAGAAGTCTTCTACTTGGGACATAGAGTGGGGAGTAGTAAGCTCAGGCTAGAACCTGCCAAAGTGTAAGCTATTCAGGTGTGGACAGTCCCTTCTACCAAAAAGCAGGAAAGCAGGTGAGGACATTCTTGAGGGCAGTGGAATACTGTAGAAAGTTTGTTCCCAATTATAGTACAATAGCTGCACCCCTCACATACCTGATGTGGATAAACAAGTCAGATAAGGCAATCTGGACCCCAGCCTGTGAGTAGGTATTCCAAAAGCTTAAAGGGGCTTTGGGATGAACCCCTTTGTTAGCCAGTCCAGATTACAGCAAAGAATTTGTTGTACAAATGGGTGCTTCAAACCATGGGGTGGGGGCTATACTCAGCCAGGTTTCCTCAAAGGGAGAAGAGCACCTAGTTGTATATCTCAGCTGTAGACTCCAACCCAGGGAAGAATGTTACACAGCTGTAGAAAAAGAATGTCTAGCCATAGTATGGGCACTGCAGAAACTTCAGCCCTATCTGTATGGAAGAAAATTCACTGTAGTTACAGACCACAATCCCTTAACATGGCTACATTGAGCCAGCCAGCAAAATGCCAAGTTATTAAGGTGGACTCTAGGGTTGTAGGCATATGATATAACAGTGCAGCACCATAGTGGGGTCAGCAATGCCAGCACAGATGGGCTATCAAGACAGGGTATGGGTTAATGTGTTCCCAGACAGGATCATGTCCCTCAAGCCATGTTTCTCAAGGATCACTTGAAAAACTAGCTTGAGTCTTCAAAGGGGGGGATGTGATGATGTGAGGTAGTGCCAGCTATGGCAGAAGAAGTAGGACAGTGGATGTGTAACATACAGCAACATAGCTAGCTGGAGGTTTTAGAATTATATGCCATTTGTATATCAAACTGATGTGTACAGGTGCTTGTGTTGAAAATGTATTTGTAAAGCTGCTTGTGTTAAAAATGTACCAACAGTGGGTCCTGCTGGACAGAAAAGAAATACATATGTATATTATACTGTATTGTAACTGTTGAAATTAATATAGTGTATCAGAGGAGAGGATACAGTGGTGGTGCTGCGGTAGCATTGTCGCCTCACAGTTAGACATTGCCCGTTTGATTCTCAGTTAGAGTGTCTTCTGTGTGGCGACATGCGTGAATGGGCCTTTCTTCATTGAAGGTTGTGCATTAGGCCCGGCAAGCCAGCACATTAAACTCTACTGCCAATCATTAGCAGACCGGAGTTCCGCTGTGGCGACCCCTAACCAGGAAAAGCCGAAAGACACAAACACAAACAAACAAATCAGAGGAGAGGATACTGGAAGAGAAGAGGTTAATCTCAGTCCAGCTAACTTTGAAAAATAGTCTGAAAGTAAATTACCTGATTTTAGGCCATAAAGATTGTATCTTACAGTTCTGATTGCAGCCAGAGACAAACTGTCTGTGAAAACCAGGACTAGGAATCCTACGGTATTGTCTTTAGGGGTGAACTAATTTTCACCATGGAAGGGTGGAAGTTTTGAAATGGTTTTATAGATTCCAGATGCTATAACACATCTTAGCAAAGCTCTTTCTGTGTGTATTATCACACATGTGTGCTAGATTCTGGTTTGGCTTCTAGTAATGTGGGTAGTATGGAAACCAAAGTCTGATGACCAGATGGATGTGATGTCATTCTGAAATGATGCTTTAATGCTAGATGAGACAGAAATCTCACGGCAGTCTGTTTGTAAAACATGACAAGGAAGACCACACACCCACATCATCTTGCCTTGCTCTAGTAAGTGAACTAGGGAACAGTAATTCTTTACTCAGTCAGGAAAATATAGTGAGACTAGTTACGCATTGTTTTTCTGTATCTGTGTGAATCTTTCTATCCATGTTATTTATAATATTTCATGTGATTGAAACTCTGGTGTTCATTGTAAATAGATATTTACTATTTTCATGTTCTTTTATTATTTATTATTAAATATAGTTAATCTTTCCATTGTGGCTGGTCTTTTAGAGAATATTTTAACCTTTGAGAGTACTTTTATTTATTTGGTGATCCAGTGGCTGCTCCAGAAAGTCTTGCTGCATTGCTCAAACACTACCATTTGTATTAGTATTAAATTTACTCTGTATAATTGGGTACTCTTGTAAAAGCCTTAGAGTTGTTGGCTTTGGAGTGTTCTGGTGGCAGTATCTACCCTATAGTCTGGGCAGAGGAGGCATAGCTGGTAAATCTGTGCCAGTCTTTCCCAGATATGTGTGTGTGTGTGTGTGTGTGTGTGTGTGCATGCGTGCGTGCGTGCATGTGTGTGTGTGTGTGTGTGTGTGTGTGTGTGTGTGTGTGTGTGTGTGTGTGTGCGCATGTGCACATATGTGTGCCCATGTGTATGCAAGTGTGTGTGTATGTGTGTGTGTGTGTGAGCTACTTGAAGCAGGGACACAGAACACTGGTTTCACAGAGAGGGTGGTGGAGGAATTGGCTTAAAAAACTCAGCTGAGGACTCAACTCTACAGATGTAGTCAGTGTAGAGTCTTATTTGGGGTGTGGTAAGAGAGAGGGAAACCCATCCCCAGGGTGGGAGTGTGTTCCCTGTGTGCTCTTAATGGAAATTGTTCTTGGTGCAGAGAGCTGCATATAGAAATACACTATGTATCTATCTTTGTTCTAAGTGAACATCCTCACCGATGTCACTGGTGAGGATTGAGGCTTCTTGATTACTGGTCCAGAGCAGGGATGTCACACTCATGCCTAGTGCTTTCCCAACTGTTTGATTCATTTTCTTCTATGAAGCAAAACAAAACTTCCGACTCTCCACGTTGCTTAAACTTTTTATTAATAAGACAGACAGACGGTAAGCACTTTCGCGTATACTACGATATTGAATTGTCTGAAGAAGCGTATCGTAGTATACGCGAAAGCGCTTACCGTCTGTCTGTCTTATTAATAAAAAGTTTAAGCAACGTGGAGAGTCGGAAGTTTTGTTTTGCTTCATTTTATCGTTGGATTTAACTACTGACTCTTAGCAGTTTAGAGATTCGTATTTTACATTTCATTTTCTTCTATATGTATATTACCAATTCTCCTGTTATTAACTCTTCTGTTGTATTTCTTAGTATTCTCCACATTCTGCTCCCTTCAATGCTAAAATGTCTCGCCATACTTGTTTACACTATGTCTGTTCTTTTGGCTGGACCAGATTTACCAATAACATCTATATTATGCATTGCATACTCCTGGTCCTACTTCTTTTTAAACCTTTTTGTAAATATGTGTGCATATTTTTACATCTGTTATCTAGTATAATTTAGTTATACCTTTAACGTTACTTTATTGTTGTCAATATGTATTTAACCTGGCTGAGTCTGCATATTTGATCGGTGTTCTAGCCCAGTAAACAAAATAAAGGAAATAAAATAAATTAATAAACAAATACCACTGTACTCTTTACTTATCAGAACTATCATTGAATACAGTTCCCCATTTGAGGTATATTGAAATGGGAAGACCTCAAAGATGTCAAATCAAGAAAATTATAAGCTTTAAATCCTTCATCTGTCCAGACAGATTAGAAAATCCCTCAGTATACTTAGTAGCCTACCAGCTGCCTCAAGGTGACCTGGTTCAGTCTTTTTATCTTTTATTTCTTCACAACACCTGTGATTCTACAAAATCTCACACTAGAACCCAAAATTTGGACCAACAAACAAATAAAGACTTTCTAGAGGATATTTCCCAGCCTATGGAATAACTTAACCACTACAGGTAAAACAAAGTACTAACTTAGCTAGCTTTAAGAATAGTTTTGATGAATGAATGGCCAAACACAAATTTAGCCAAGGGTTAACATGTATTGTTCCACTCAGTTGGGTAGGTGAGCAGTATTAAGTGATCAATAAAGGGTGTGTATAAATTTTACTTGTGTCTGTTTAAAAGGTATAAATGGCTAGGCCTCTTACGGTCTCTGTAACTACATGCCTACTATTGTCCCTTTGTGTCTGTAATTTTATCACAAACACCACGTCACACACCAAATACTGAAAAAGTTAAAAGAATTCCGTCGCTGTACCATAAAGGGCTGTCCTCCAGGTTAGCACCAAAGTCTTTCACCAAGCACCCGATAAAGGAATATCCAGGCTCAAAATAATCCAAAATGTATTTAATAAGGCCACAATAAAACTCACAGAAATCACAAACTGACACGAATAAAATTAGCACTGGTGATTGAGCGCGCTTTCATCTTCACATAAACACCTTCATCAGAATCACAAATTCAATAGGTATTCAACACCTTTTATATACAAACATTGCAAGCCCTTATTGGTTAACAAATTAATTGCTAGATTAATTAATTCAAAACAGCTGAATACTATAACCCTTTGTTTGAATGTCATACATCCAAGTCCTTTCTTTTTACATAGAATATCTTGTCGTATAAAGGTACCTTAACAAAAAATGATTAATTAATATTCATGCCCACATAACTTGATATTAAAATATTAAATGTTGTGCATAGTTCACTACATAAAAATAGAAATGAAATAGAAATAAAAACAGAAATAAAAAGAGAAATAGTGAATATTTAAATGACATCCTAAGTGAATAAATGGAAAACTGGTGCACTTGGAATACTATGAATACATACAATGTAATATGTAAAGTATTATATATTAAATATTAAATAAATAATTGTTAAATATTAAATATTAAAATATTAAAATGTTAAAATATTGTAGTATTGAAATATTGAAATAATTTAATTATATTTGAATTCATTTTGTTTTTATTTTATTTTTATTTTATTTATTGGAAATTATTTCATTTGGGGTTATTTGCTAAGAGCTTCAGGGCTGGTTTGATGGAAAGGTGGTCATTCATCCCCTTGGGACCACAAGCATCTAATTTAAGCTGCCAAATTAACTCTCTATATTCTAATAGAGTTTCCCAGTCTCCCCCCTATCACTCTTTTTCACCTCTTCTAATACCCAAAATTTAAAATTGGCATTCTCACATATGTTGGTATGTCTAAATAGGGCATTATTATCATTTTTTCTAGTAATATCCCTCATATGCTCATAGATACGTTTTCTAAGCTGGCGTTCCGTCTTGCCTACATAATATCCTCCACAAGTGAGACAGTAAGCAAGGTATATAACGCCCTTAGTGTAACAAGTGAAATACCCTATACCCCTAAGCTTACCTCCAAAACCTTTCAAAAATATTTCCTTGCTACCAGAAATAAAAGAGCATTGCCCACACCTGCCACATTTGTGTGTTCCAATCTTATTTATCACCCCCTTATCTTTTAATAAATTTTTCTTCTCATCAAACCAGCCCTGAAGCTCTTAGCAAATAACCCCAAATGAAATAATTTCCAATAAATAAAATAAAAATAAAATAAAAACAAAATGAATTCAAATATAATTAAATTATTTCAATATTTCAATACTACAATATTTTAATATTTTAATATTTTAATATTTAATATTTAACAATTATTTATTTAATATTTAATATATAATACTTTACATATTACATTGTATGTATTCATAGTATTCCAAGTGCACCAGTTTTCCATTTATTCACTTAGGATGTCATTTAAATATTCACTATTTCTCTTTTTATTTCTGTTTTTATTTCTATTTCATTTCTATTTTTATGTAGTGAACTATGCACAACATTTAATATTTCAATATCAAGTTATGTGGGCATGAATATTAATTAATCATTTTTTGTTAAGGTACCTTTATACAACAAGATATTCTATGTAAAAAGAAAGGACTTGGATGTATGACATTCAAACAAAGGGTTATAGTATTCAGCTGTTTTGAATTAATTAATCTAGCAATTAATTTGTTAACCAATAAGGGCTTGCAATGTTTGTATATAAAAGGTGTTGAATACCTATTGAATTTGTGATTCTGATGAAGGTGTTTATGTGAAGACGAAAGCGCGCTCAATCACCAGTGCTAATTTTATTCGTGTCAGTTTGTGATTTCTGTGAGTTTTATTGTGGCCTTATTAAATACATTTTGGATTATTTTGAGCCTGGATATTCCTTTATCAGGTGCTTGGTGAAAGACTTTGGTGCTAACCTGGAGGACAGCCCTTTATGGTACAGCGACGGAATTCTTTTAACTTTTTCTGTAATTTTATCATTGCCCTTGAATGTTTTTAAGCATACAGCAGTTGAGTGATGGCTAAATGTTTGAGTGACATAGCATATTCAATGAAAACAAAATGCATTCTGGGAAAATAAGTTCAGAGAAAAATGAACACAATGAACAGGATTCACTGATGCTTAAAATGTCAGGGGGACTAGCATTTATGTTTTTAGTTATGTTTAATTTAAAGTAGGAATACTCAGGCTGTCCATATATTTATTAGTTAAGGGATTACTTTAGTGTCAGTATTATACTGAGTCAATGTCTAGTATGCATATTCATGTAGACATTAAGAAGCCAGACATTAGTGCTTAAAACTGTGATTTTTTGGGTTATCGTATAACTTATTGTATGCGCACCAGGAAACATAAGCATTTAATAATAATAATAATAATAATAATAATAATAATAATAGTTTTGATATAGAGCAATTACTTTATCTTAAAATGTTAACAAACTCTTATGCTCTGGTTTAGGAATGATGTATGTTTTTATTTTTCAAGGTTTTTTACTTAAAGAAATTTTTTATTACATTTTTTCCATATCTTCAAATAGATTGAACCAGAAATAGTAAAACAAAAAAATAATATAACATAATCAACTAGTCAACTATTTACAAAATAAACTATATACAGAATGACATAATTTTTCAGTTTTTTTAATGCAATAGAAAAGTGTTTTCAAACAAATTGGTAAAGGTAAAAATGTGAAATACTGTTAAATTCATTGTAATCATTGTAGTAATACTCAAATAACTTGTCAATTGTGGCTGCTTTCCTAAACATGCAGATGTTGAAAAAGTGACACTAAAAACACTCTCAGGTTACCTGGGTAATAGGGCAGAGTGCACAATATTCAC
The DNA here is from genome assembly GCF_019279795.1 of Protopterus annectens. Classification (NCBI taxonomy): domain Eukaryota; kingdom Metazoa; phylum Chordata; order Ceratodontiformes; family Protopteridae; genus Protopterus; species Protopterus annectens. The sequence goes on from NC_056739.1 coordinate 1,310,622,483, forward strand.
TGCACGTCATGCAGTTTTCAGGTTATTTATTTACTTTAATGCCTCCATTCAGAAAATCAATTCAGTTTAAAAGATTAACACTATGAACTACTATTTAGCTAATTGCTGAAGGGTGACTTTGATTTATCCAGCTTCTACCTACTGACTCAATTTAAGCAAGTCACTTAGCCATACAGTACTTCCCATCTGAGTCTAAACAATGTCCAAATGGGTCAGTGCTCTACGCTAGCTATCAAATAAAATAAATAAAAAAATGCTACAATGCCAGCTGTTGCTGTCCACAGTCCTTTTAAAATATGCTATTACTTCTCTGTTATTATAAACTTTGGTGCAACATGTCATTTGTCATTCATGCACACCAGCATGTCAAGACATAGATGACGATGCACTTATGTGTTATTTATTGTTGCCTTAATTACATTTTCTCACTATGTTATAACAAACCTTTCACTGAGAAGTATACTCATTATAACCGGCACATAATCCCCTACCACTATTTTCTAATTAAGTATTAAGTCCCTAGAAGTCAACAGCTGGCATTGACAAATGCATGTTTTTGTAAGTGCCTGTTTATCTTGACATTATTCCAAGTCTCCTGTACCCCTGTGTACATTTTTTTTGCATTTTAATTTTCTAAGATCCTTTCTGTATTCAGTTTAAATTGCTTTTAACAGTATGTGTCAAGTAATAAATAAATCTGCATTAAAACTGAACATTTATAAAATGGTGTTATCACAGGTGATTAGGCTAGTTGATGAGTAATGTTCCTTTACATGTTTAAATAACATTGACTGCATTTTTGCATGCTGTTCTTCATAGTTTGATTTTTTGTGAGTTTTTCTGCTTTTGTTATGACTTTTTATATTTGCTCATCTGTGCCTTTTATAGATCTTGTCATCATAGGATACTACTGAATATGCACACTACCAATTTAAACATCCTAGTCAACAAAACGTAAATAATTAGGTAATCATTACCTTATTGTGAACAATGAGAGTGCTGTTTTGTTAAATGCATAAAATCATCAAAGATTTGCCAAATTAATATTTCTGGGAAGTGATAAAATCATACTGAAATGTATTGACTCTTGAAATTCAATGATGTAGAATGCCTCAAAATTTGGAAAGAAATCAATTCTGGCTATTTTTACCTTGCATAAAAGGCTACCGAACTCAAGTATATTTGAATCAATATATCACATTTAATTTCTTATTTTTTCATCCTCCACACTTATCTTCCTATTGAGTTAAGTGACATGGTTGAATAAGCTAGATTTGAAATTGTTTTCCTATGCTCCCTTCCAATTTTGCTTCCAGTATCTTATATAACAAAGAGATTCTATGAATATTCTGAAAATCAAACCTTCGACAACTCCTTTAGATAATGCAGAACACATTTTAACCATATTCTTAGTATATCAAGGATTAGCAGTACTCTTTAAGGAGGAAAACTCTCTGTTACAGTGTCCAACACATTTATTTTATCTGTGTGTTATGAAGAATAACTTGTTTTATTCAGATGACCTATGCTGAATACTGCAAACCTAGGGACAAATCATATCTTATTGAATTCTATCACCTCTAGAGGCCATCAGGGTGAAACTGGGTCATAGGTTCTATTTTCTTATGGGAAGATGTTTTTCTTATTAACTGCCAACCCCATGCTAACATATTTAATACAAGATATGCTACAAACTCACTAGGCCTGCATGTGTACCATTATGGATGGATAAACAAGTTAACAGAACCCACAAAGCCTCCTCCAGATTGTACCAAATACCAAGAAAGGCAAGATCCCTTCCAAAAGAGTTCAGTTCAGACCATATAACTGGTAGTCCACTTCCTGCCCTTGAGCACCCTTTTAAATGGATTTTACCTGAACCAAGGTTAAGAAGGTCAGAGAGGGGAACATTCTGCACTGAGAAGTATGTGCATATGTGTGCATGTATATGTGTGTGTGTGTGTGTGTGTGTGTGTGTGTGTGTGTGTGTGTGTGTGTGTGTGTGTGTGTGTGGTTTATGTCTGTGGGTGCATGGAACACATGGTCAGTCATACTGCAGATGTCACATTACTCGTTAAAAATTTTATTACATGTGTTTTGTTGTGTAGATTAGAAAAAATGGGGGTATTCAGGAACAGTTGTCAGACAGTGTTATGTGAAATGGCACAGTCAGTGAAATCTCATGAGGAGGAGTTAATTTAGAGATGTGTAGATACTACTGAAGCAATAACAATGCATGTGAGGCATTCTAATAACCCTTAGAACTTATCAACACCATAATGGCATGAAAATGAGAACCATTATATAAAAAATACTGAAACCAAACATGGCAGATCAAATCTAAAATGTTTACATTTAGTATACAGAGTTGTCACCGTACAACACCTTCAGTCACATTATGTTGCTAGGAACAGTACCATTAACAAGACAGCATGCAATGGTGATTACCTTTGGAACCAGTACCCTATTATGGTATCTCACAGCATAGATGTCCTGCTCAACTCTTTTGTACACCTGGTCTAAGAATATCTCGTTTGTTTTTAGTTTGTCAGGGATATGTATGCTATGTGTGTGCTTGTTTTTGGGCATGTCTACACTTTGGTGAACATTATCAGATGTTGCTGTTCTTTCAGTTCCATGACAGGATATGTACTCCTGTGGAAAACATAAGTAGCTCACTGCATGTGTATACATGGCTGCTTGGCTGTCTTTAGACAACAATTATCTCAGTGCTGTCAGCCTACCTCCATTTGACACAAAGCAAAGTACAACTGTGCTGTCAGAATGTACATCTTGTACCATATTCTAGGCAACAGTGGGTATGGTGCCACTGCCTGGCATCTTGCAGCACTGCCTGTAACCCATCTGGTGATTTATGTGCAGATATTACAATGTGGCAGGGGGCTTGACAATAAACAGACATGCCCTTGAGCTATGCAATCTTACAGACTGTTCCCTCCAAAGCAGTACAGTAACTTGACATGCTATGCTGTCTGAGAAGGTGAGCCCCTTCCCATATTCCCATAACAGAACAATAAACTGACATGCCTTTGTGCTATGCAGCCTTACAGAGTGCCCCCTCCCACAAAACAGGACAGTAATTTGATATGTCCTTTTGTTTTTTATCCCACAAATTACACTGCAAGTATATGAGCCTTTTTCATCCGTCTCCCTTTGTGTGCATCACACCCTGCAGTCCTGGGTTCCATTGCCAAATTAATTGTCTGATCAGTATGCCTATAGGACCAATTCCTACATCCTCATCATCATCATCAACTCCCTCTATCCCATTTTCTACATTGGGTTGGGGTGCAGTGTCAACTGTCACCATCTCTCTCGATTCAGTGCCACTTTCCTACCTTCTTTGACAGTCATGCATGACTGTCTCAGGTTTCATCTCACACAATCCATCTGTCTCTTTGCTGGATGCACTCATTTCCTCTTGCTTTCTTTTTGTTTGTCCCAAATCTTCTTCACCAGATTGTCTTCTGCTTTTCTGTATGTGCCCAAAACCATCATAATCTGTTCTCTTTGACCTTCTCTGCTACTTTGGCTTTTCTGATGTCCTCCTTTCTTCATCTGTTCCACAGTGTGGATCCTACCACCCATCTCAGGCACTTCATCTTCATCCCCTCTAGTTTTCTCAACTGATCTGTCTTAACTGCCCGTTTCTGTACCATACAATAGTGCTGGTCGCACCACTGTTTTGTACAGCTTACTTTTCAGCTTCTTTGGCATTTTTCTGTCATACATTACTCCTGAAACTCAGTGCCAATTGATTGCAACCCCTCTGATTCTAGCTTTGAACTCCCTATTCAGGCTTCCCTTCTGCTCTGCCAGCCCAACCAGATACCAGAAGCTGTTAACATGTTGCACTATTTCCCTTCTATCTCATTTCACATCTTATTCTTCTTCTGATTGCCCTGATTTGCTGCCATTAGTACGCAGCTTCATCCCATGCGCCTTCAGTTTTGCATTCCATGCCCCTATCCTTTGCTGAAGTTCTTGCTCAGATTCTGCCTGTAATGCCACATCATCTGCATGCAGCAAATTTCTTGAGCTGTCCCCTCCAACCTGTTTACTAATGTAGTCCATCACCAGTATGAGCAGCAGTGAGCTCAAAGCTGAACCCTGATGCACACTCACTCCCAATGGGAAGCCCTCTGTGAGAATGAACATTGTTCATACTTGAATCATTGGATCCTTGTACATTATTTATTTATTTATTTATTTACATTTGTTTACCGGGAAATTCCAACTGGACACAGGTCCTTTTTCAGTGGAGGCCCAGGGAGAAAAGCTCCACAGAACAATAAATGAGCAGCAGAGTACATGAAGAACAATTGAATATACATGCAATAGCCCAATTAGTCTCTTTCCATATCTCTTGCTTCTTCTTAACTGTCTGTCTCACTAAAAACATTGGGTCAGTTGTGCTGCATCCTGATCTGAATCTGAACCCAGGCTGCTCATCTCCCATCTTACTTTCTACTACTCTGTGTATTAATTTATCAGTCATCCTCTACAGAAGTTTGATACCTCTATACTGCCCACAGTTCTGAATGTTGTCTTTGCTCTTGTACACTGGCTATAGTATGCTTATTCTCCAGTCATCTGAAATACAGCTTTCTCTCCATACTGCTATGAGCACCCTCAGGATTCATGTCTCCCCTATCTCACCCAACATCTTGATCTACTTACTGTGACCTCATTTGAGGCTGCTGATTTCTCTGACTTCAATTTCCTTAGCACTGTTCTTACTTCTTTTCAGTTAGGCTCCGCTTCTTCATCATAGACCGTGTCTAGGACAGTACAACATCTGTGGGGTTTCTTCACTCAGAAGCTACTGGAAGTACTCCTTCCATCTGCCTTTGATGTCTAGTGGACTGATGAGCAGGTTGTTGCTGACGTACATTTTAAAGGATGTCTGATGACTATCTTCTTCATCTTGTAACTTGATAGAGTTTATTTGTGCCATCTGCTGAGTTGCTTTTCAGAAGTTGGTAGAGTGCCTCTTAGGCCTTGTTCTTTGCAAGCTCCTCTCTTAGCCTTTTTGTTTTCCATCCTGTATTCCTTCCTAGCATGGTCTGCCTTTTCTATGTGCCACTTTTTCCTGTGCTACTTCTTTCTTTTAACAACTTCTGCACTCCATCACCAACTTTCATTATGTACCTTGCTTCTATATGTGGCTCTGCCCCATATCTGTTCTATAGTCCTCAAACATGCTGTTTGAGGTGCTACTGTTGTTCTTTTTCAACTCCACCTATTTCCTCTTCTTCCTGAGGTAATATAGCCCAGGGTAATTACTTGAAATCTTGTGCTTTCTCTACAGACAGTTTCTAAGTCTTCAGCCTAGTCTCTGCCCACCTTAGAGCATTTTCAGACTACTGCTTGCTGATGACTGTGGCAACCAGTGGTTAATATTGTGGGCCAACTGTTTCACTGGGGATGACTTTGCAGTCACTGATACTACCCTAATACCCTTTGCTTACTAGGAAGAAGTCTACCTGAGGTGAATGTTGACCTCTTTTGTATGTGATCTTGTGAGTGTCTCTCTTGCTGAACTATGTGCTGGCCACCATCAAACCATTTGCCAGATAGAATTCTAGGATGGCCTCTCCTTCTTTTTTTCTTGTTGCTCCTTCCATGTGAATCCAGGGAGTCATTATATCCTGTTGTGTCTGTCCTGATTTGTTCATTCAGGTCACCCATTAACCAACACCAACTCATGTTTTTCTTCTTTATCTAGTAGGTCCTACAACTGCTGTCTGAATGCACTCTTTTCCTCAGTATGGCAACCCTGCTGTGGGGCATAGGCTGAAATTATGAATAGTGCCCTACCCTTACACTGAAGTCTGATTGTCATGAATCTGTCAGTAGTGGCTGGCTTCCTACAATGCAAATTATATAGCAATATCCATTAGTAGTGTGAGAGAGGGTATTTATCATGCTAAAACATATCTCGTAGTGCAGTGGTTTTGCCAGTGAGGTGGCTTAGTATGATTGTTTTTGAACCTCTGCCATAATACAATGCATTATTAGCCACAGTCTTGTCAAAATCAAAGGCATTGCCCATTTCTTGGCTAGCAGATCACGTGTACTACATGCTTTTGTCTAGTGACTATGTAGCTAGGACTGCCTGTTTGCCTCATTGTGCCTTTCTTTCTATTCCCCGCTTTTCTTTTATCCACCCTTTTGTGTATATTTCTCTGCTTGCCCATATGCCTCTACTGACTGTCCTCCTTCCCCTTCCCCCCATTTCAATGATGAAATGAAGAAAGAAGTTGGCAGTTCATTGTTTTGTCTCTATGAGTCCTACTCACAGTAACCACATTGCAGCTATAAGGCACTTTGCTGCTCTTATGAAGCTAACCAAAAAAAAAAAAAATGAGGTGATGATAGGCTGGACCCAGGAATAAGTGCATCCATAGCCCAAAAATAAATGAACCATTTATTCAGATTCTTAAAAGGCAACCCAAAATTGTTAAGCGCTTTCATCCTCTTAAACTAGGGACTTCATCAGAACAATGTTGCCATAAAAAAAGAAGTTAATAAATAGTAAAATCATTAAATCACATGAATCAAAACATCCTATCAAATTAAATCAATCAACTTTATTAATTAATTAAATAATTAATTAAACTTTATACTTTAAAAAACAAAATAGCATTAAAATCACAATAAAGAATATGTACATTAAGCAAAAAAACAAAACAACTGCATCCAATGACAGAAGCTGGAAAATGGACACTTTAACACAATAAACAAACAAAAAAAATACTAAATTTAAAAAGCATCAAACAGTTTAGTGCTTTCATTCCTATAACTGGAACTTCTTCATTATTTTAAAATACATAAGATCTAAGTTTCAAAACACTCATTATAGATGTTGCTTTATTCAACCCCAGGTAAATCACAGATATTCAGTCTAATTTGCCACTTTAGTTCAGCGTATTCTAATAAATCTGTCCAAGGTCTCCCTGGAGTTTATAACAATATTTTCCAACCCCTTAAAAATAAGAAAAAATGATTTTCAAGCTTCTTAATATGTCTAAAAAGTGCATTATTACTATGTAGACACTGAAATAAACATTGACAACAAGAAAGCAATGCAGGGTGTGTGCGACAGGTTCTGTGACACACCCCCTGCATTGCTAATGTGCTGTACAGCACTTCTGCAACCAGGTAAAGCAGGAAACGTGTGCAAATGCACACATAACAGTGGATAAATCCCCCAAAAGTGACAAAACACAACATAGCCTTAACAAACATAGAAAGTTGATAGAGAACAGGTCATGCATTAGCATGAATTATGGAAGGGTAGAAGTCTGAAAGTAAATGTATGCCAATATTCCCTTACAGCAGTGCATGTTAGCAAAGGCACAAATGATGGGGGGAATAAATAATACATTAGGGACATGTCTGAAAAATTGCCCTCACACACTTAGAATGTTGATAGATAACAGGATATGTATTAGCAGGAGTCCCTGAAGGATAGAAGCCTGAAAACCAAATGAATACCATTATTTCACGATTGCAGTCCTCAATGAGTTGGCAGAACACCACAAGATTCACTTATATAACAATAATATAAAAATAATATAAACTTTTTTTCAAGCATAAGGAATGTTTAAGCGTAGCTAAATGGGTGTGCATATTATGGCTGTCCGCTTAGCATAGCTTAAACATCCCCTAGAAGATAAATGCAAATATACAGGTGAAATTTCCAAGCTGAGATACTGCAGTGGCTAGAGTCCTGGATTTACATGCAGGTGCTTATGGTTTGAGTACCAAGACAGCCAACTTATTTTTCTATGGAAAGTTGTGTTAAAATTATTTTTGTAAACATAAATTATGTAGCAACTGTTTTGTGTCAACCAGGGTAGTGCAGCAGGTCCAAAAGTGAGATGTCAGTCTAGAAAAATGTGAAACACCTGTATAAACACAAGTGCCCCATACAGCATAGTCACACAATAATATAATTTAATGAAAGCACATAGGGGGATGTCATGGAAGGTAAACATAAAATTATAATATGTCAATAATGAGGAATCAATCCTACAATCCTAATACTTTATAAAATGAAATGTTAGCAATGCTATGTAGTGCTCAGCTATGCTAACCTGGTGTAAGCATTGCTTAAATGTAAATGCTAAGCAATAAGTAGCCCAGCTAAGCTGATTTGTGCATTGGCAAGCAGTGCTCAACCTCTATCTCTTTAAGCACTGCCAACCTTAGCTAAGTGAGTTTGCTCATCACTTATCTTAGCTCAGCATATGCAAAATGGTCCAATGATGGCAAAGGGTGGGAATTTGGCTCTATTTAAACCTTGCAGGCAGGAATACAGCCATAACCAGTTGTAGCTCATCCTTGCAGGCACTATGGCTGGTGTAAGAGAGGGTTCATGCTTTTGGGCACAACACTGGGGCATTCAGGAGTCCAGGGTCATGGTTGGACTCCTATTGAAAGACTATGAGGAGAGACTGCTGCAGGGCCAGTACCAGGGCTCTGAATACAAAGAAGAGGCCTGAGACTATCTCACACATGATCTCACAAGTGCTACTGGCATCCCTCGAACTGGTGAGCAGGTCTGGCACCATTTTGCTGACCTCAAGCATAGGAAGAGGGAGCTCTTGGACCAGTGAACCCAAGACGTATGGGCACAGACTGCCCCAGAAGTGTGTAAGTATCAGTCTCAATTAGTGCTCACCAAAGTCCATCCTGTGTATGTGATCTATAGGAATGCATAAATGTTTCTTTATCTCCTTTACAGCTGCAGATATGAGGGCTGCGAACGTAGACACCCATGCCAGCAGGTTGCTAAGGCTGCACTGGGAGGCTGGTGAGTACAAATCTACCTTGTAGTATTCAGGGAAAATAAATAGAAAGGAGTAGAATGTAAACTTCCAGTAGGTTAAAATGTGTACTGTGTGTAATGAATAAATGAAACATTAGCAGAGTAATACTGATGTACAGGATATCTATAAATAAAAGTGCCAGTACCCTTCAATAAAACTAAAAAACCCAGACTGTTGTGTTTACTTTGGTATGTGGTGGTATAAATTGGAATGTGTACAGGTTCTGCACAGCAACTATGGTTCTGACAGCATGAATTAAGTGAGGCTCATCTGACAAAGATTGTGGAGCTGTAAAACAGGAGATCAACTATATGAAATGTTCCATGCACCAAGGTCTGATCCCTGAATATTAATCTATAAACTAGTATGCTATATCCCCTACAGCAGTGCTTAGTGTTAACCATTGTTTCCAGATTGTTATATGTCAAAGTATTAATACACATTACAAGAACTATCTGCCAAGCATGAAGGTCAGAATTACAAGGTCAGATCGTCCAACCAAGAGAGTATTAGGAAGGAAACAGTCAAGTAGCAGACAACAGCTCCTCAATAGCTCATTGTGTTGAAACACAACCTTGTTGTACCTTTTTGCATGAACAGAAACAGATCGAATACCGGAAGTGGTAGTAAGCTGTATACATAATTTCACCCAAGAATATGTGAATATGTGTAGAAACAGTCAGGTAGTGTTAACAGAATTTCCTCCACAGGTCTGCCAGGTAAGGAAATGTTTCTCTTAGCCATAAGAAGGCTGTACTAATGCACTGTGTGCAACACTTCCACGGTCCAACCCCAAGGCTGAGGATAGCAGCAAGATAAGTGCATACACCAAGTGGTGTCTCCTGATAACGTCCCTCAAGTATCACGCTGTCATGGCTAGTGGTCACCATTGCCAGTACCCAGGATGACAGATAGAAATCCAGGCAGAGTATGGCAGTAGCACACACACACATCATGAGTGCAGGGCACCCCTGTCAGTCTCACATATGTAACCTTGAATATGTGAATATGTGTAGAAACAGTCAGGTAGTGTTAAAAGAAATTTACTCCACAGGTCTGCCAGGTAAGGAAATGTAGGTATTACCTTTAAGAGTAATACATTATGTACAAACATTCCATTGCCCAACCCCAGGCCATAGATAGATGTAAAGTGAGGTTATACCTGGAGAGTAATGAGTACAGTAATGATCAGTACAGTGGTGAACAATCGAAGCCCATACAGTTGTTAATTGATATCTCTCTCTCTCTCTCTCTCCCCCACCCTATCTGCACCAATAATTCATACACATAATCAACGGGTATGTTTTTCTACAAAACTACTGTTGGGATATGTGTCCTATTGTTCTACAAATGTTGAATCCTTTGATTATTAATGTTCCCCATTCAAATACTACCACTAGTGGCCTGTTGCTATCAATGTAACCTGCATGCCATTATGATGCCTACTGTTATTTCATTTATGCATGTGTTCTGTTTGCTATGCAACTGTTTCAAATCTGTTGATTTGGGTTAATTGGAACATCCATGCATGCTGTTAAAAGTAATTTTGAAATATTTTGTTCATGACTAACCAACATATTTTGTAAAACCTTAACACCATAGCATGTCTGGGAAGGCAGATCCCAGTGGATCTGCCTGTCCTGCCTCATCTGGCTGTGGCATTGGGCCCCAGCATGTCTGGGACCCAATCCAGAACTTCCTCTTGCACTGGTCCTGTACCACATTTGGATGGAACTGCCTCAGGGTATGGGGTCTGCCCACCCCTGGGAGCAGGCCTGGACAGGAAACTCTCACCTGTAGCCAGGTCCGGGGTTTGGTGCATAGTACCATCCAAAAGGAGTTTGTTGGACAGCTGCGCCAGATTGAGGGTTGCCTGTCACATCTTGAGGGTCAGCCAGCCCCTCCTGTCCAGCCCCCAGCACAGCCACCTTTGGGGCTGTGAAGTGCAGTGATGACTGCCCATGGGTGAGGACCTTAGTCCCACTGTATCCATTTGGGGGCTCATGGGTGTCTGATTCCCAACTACCCTCCCTGTCCAAGGTGTTTACCTTCCACATGTGTCATATACCACCCCTGTCTGCTGTCTTGTCTATCTTCCTACCCAACTTACCTCCCCAAATATACCTACTATCCTTCCCCAACATCCCACTATCACCGTAAAAAAAGGGCATCTGTTCCCCCAAAAAAATTACGCCCCATACATAGCTGTCCATTTTGCAGATGTGTCCACTGGACACATGTAATCTGGTCCAATTGGCTTGACAACACATTACTGTTGTCCTCACCCCTCTCTCAGGGGTTTGAGTATCCAAAATCACCTCCAAATTCTGTAGAAATTCACAGCTGTTGCTGTAGAAGAAATGGGCAGCTATGGACCTTTCCTGCACCCATCCTGCACATCCCTAGATACCGTTCATACTGTACTTCCCTCTGCATGCCCCTTTTTCACCACTTTCTTTCACCCCTTTTTCTTTTCTTTTAAAGAAATTAGCATGGGGTAAGCAGGAATAAGCAGTGGTAAGTGAAGCTAAAATGGATTAACCTTGTATTGGCATCGCTTACCATTGCACAAACCTGCACAAACCCACTTACAGCTGCTTAAAAAATGCCTTAATCACTCTGTACCCATCAGACCTTGTTCTGCCCAGAAACAAAATAGTCAGCGCTGCCAAGTCTTGAACCCAGGATATTGTGCTTTATGTTCATAGCAACATACCATGATACCATATGAGCGGCAAAAATCTGTAATGCTGAACAAACACATCATACATTCTGGTAATTTAACAGTAATGAAAAAAAAAAACATCAGTCCCAAGCCTCAAACACATGACCCCATATACTATAGTCAGATCAATGTACCACTACTCCATCTGAGCTGCGGGAAGTAATGTTGTTTTTTCAAACATATCATGCAATAGAGGGATACGACATTAGGGAGAAAGCTCTGTGGAATCATTCATGTGTTGTACATAGACATATATACACACACACACACACACACACACACATATATATATATATATATATATATATATATATATAGATATACATGTCTGTTTAAACATATATATGAAATAGTGGATAAATAAATAGATGTACATATATAAATATATAAAGGAAGGGACATAAAAAAAAAAAAAAAAAATATATATATATATATATATGTGTGTGTGTGTGTGTGTGTGTATGGATCTACTTCAGTAGATTGAGCGTTTGCTAGTTCAAACCATATATGGCCGAGACCATATGTTCGAACTCGTAAAAGTTCAAACACTGATGTAAAACCACATAAAACCAAAAAAAAAACACAAAACTAAATGTCTATAGCGGGGGAGGGGCTACATCACTAGACCTACTAAGGCCACCTTTGCAAGAACTCACTTTTTATCCATTATCCTTTATGCCTCCCCTATATTCACTAATCTTTCTCACAGTGAAATAAACAAATTGGAATCCTGCTACAATAAGATTGCTAGATTTGCTACTGATTCCTCACATAGATCCCATCACTGTCTCACCCTTAAGCAACTAAACTGGCTCAAACATCCTAAACTGCTCCTACTAAACCAACTCTCAATTGTGCATAAACTCTACTACTTCTCTGAAAAAAAAAACAGCACTTCAAAGCATAATTCACTCCTATACCACCACCAGGACTCTAAGATCTAGTCATCAGAACCACAAAAATGTCTTCAAACACAAAAATTATGCAGGTAAATCTCTCTTTGCCTGCACCAATGCCAGAACCTTCAACTCACTCGCAAGCCATTTAACCTCTACCACCACTACTTCCAAATTAAAAAAAAACTTCTCAAAACCCACTACATATCTAACTGGCTCCTCAGGCTAGGTAATTTCACTGCACTGGTGCTATGATTCTGCTAGGGATCAAATGGCTGCTCCCTATGTCCTGTTGCTAGAAATTTGCTAGAATTTTGTTTAGTATCAAATGGCTGCTACCTAAAAAAAAGGGGGTTTTATCCTTTATACCTATATCAAAACATCTACTATTACAATTTTTGTACCTATATTTGTGCTTAGAGCTATCTACACTCAATTGTAGCCCTCATATGTATCCCATGTGTATATTATTACTATGTTTATATGGAACTGTATTGTTTACTTGAAGCTTTTCTCCCTGGGCCTCCACTGAAAATGGACCTGCATCTAGTCAGACCTTCCCGGTTAACAAATGTAAAATAAAAATAAAAAATAAAATATGTCTCCCTGCACCCCCCTGCCACACCGCCCTTACTTAAATATACCAACTCCGAGATCGCACTACATTGCAGAAATGGGAAATCTTCCCATTTCACTCTGTACAGAGATCTCCATTCAGTCAGATCTGACCTTTACAAGTTCAAACATATGGTCTCGGCCATATGTGGTTCGAACTTATAAACGTTCGTTCTACTGAAGGGGGCCCATATATATATATATATATATATATATATATATATATATATATATATGTATATATATATATATATATATATATATATATATATATATATACATACACATAAATGTATGTACATAACATGCAGTGCAGTCAGACCTCAGAACCATCCCTCTCAACCTTTTAATGCAAAACACCTGTACAAAGGCTGTTAAAGGGGAGGAAATGGGCCAGATATAGGGACATATTTCAACTATCACTGTTAAGAACGAAGTCATTTGCTAGAGCAACAGGGTGCATTTCAACAGACAATTACTGAAGGATATGAGGATGGAAACTAAAATGCTATGTCATTATTTACTGACATAAATTATTGGATCATCGTACTGATTTACCAGACAAATACAAATAAATTGTGGAACAGAACAAAAGTATGGGCCAAACATCTGGACATTCTATTAAAATACTGGCAGTGGAGATGTTGAATCTGGACCAAGCCTGACAAAGTGGGAGGACAAAGCCATGAAATTAGGGACATATCCAAAATACGTGAGTAGATAAGCTGAGAAAGCTGATGTACTGATACTGTATGTCCTAACATATATTGACTGAAAAATCACAAGTCTGCGACTCAATTGCTTCTCATTAGTTAGTGACCTCAGTCCCCACATCATCTCACTAATGTGTCAGGAATACATAACAGTTATGGGGACCACACCAAAGATATTGGACAGACAACAGGACATCTTACGAATGTGTGGACATAACACATTAGGGAAACTACACTCAGCTAACAAGCAACATCCAAACTACATTCAGACTGACATAACACTACCCAAATCCAGCTCTGGGGCTGTACACGTACATTTGCAACTGTAACAGGCACTACAAGGATGTAACTCTAGTGGGAAACAGACACTGGTGTGAAAGTGCATACCCCCAACCAATTACACCACAGTCGCAGTGACATACCAGTAAGCAAACTGAACAATACAGTATAATGACTGTGTGAGCACAATATCCCATTTGCCACTCACACATTACTCCCTACATATATTGCCCCAAGTCACAGTGTAGTGGGAATCTTCAGGTGTTATGGGACATGTCATGTTCTGCCCGTACAAACATATACAGGTGATAGGGAACCAGAAACTGGAGCAGCATGCACAGTTAGATAGAAAGGGCCCATGACACTCCCATGTACACCCCTCCCTAAACAGCCCAAATAACAAGTACACACTACATTGCTATACAATCCTGACAATCTGTTAACAATGGCCAGACATACACAGACTGCTCCCATATACAGTCTCCCACATAATGTATAGGCACAGAACTCATATCTATGGCCACTTCCTTGTTACATGTCTGGGGTCTATGACATCACTGGGATGTTAGCAGGAATGAAGGCAATACATAATGACACTATATACCTCTGAACCTCTTAGTGCGGGAAATTTGGACAAAGTCTGACATAATTGGGGGAGAGAGGCCCAAAGAGGGGGTATATTGAACATATTGATGTTATACATTTAGACATCTGCTGGTGTTACTGGGTTTGTTGTCACATATCTTTTCTGAGGGATATTAAGTCTGTAGCACCAATTAGCATGTACTGATTGCATTCCCCAGAGTATCCTACTGATTAGCTGAGGACAATGACTGTGTGGGGAACAAAACAAACATATGAGCCACGCATCTGGACAGTGTCTAGTCCTCTGGACAGTGTACAGGTATGAACACAGTCATGTAACAGACTGGAAATCCCTTGACAGCTGCCAAATATGTCATCCAGCACCTTATTAAGCACAGTAAGACCAACACGACCCCCCCCCCACATCAGCTCTGGGCAATTACCCATGCATACTCAAATATAGCATGTACTACAGGGATGAAATTGTAGTGAAAGGCAGATAGTGGTGCAGAAATATCCACCCAAAAACATTTGCACCACAGTCACAGCAACATACCAGTACCCAAAATGAACTCCAGAGTACAATGACTGTCTGAACAAACATATCCTGATTGCCAGTTGCACACAACACTGATATATACTGGCCAAAATCACAGTGTACTCTAATTCCTGAGGTGTTACAGGACATTTCACAGTCTGCCCTTACAAGCATACTGACATGATAGACCGCCAGCAGCCATAGCAGCATGCACAGTCAGATAGGTAAAGGATGTATGGCACTCATATCTGCTACTCTCCCTACCCAGCCCAACAAACATTTACACACAACACTGCTACACAATCCTGGCAGTCTGTTCACAATGGCCAGATATATATAACTGTCATATGTACAGATTTCCACAGAATTTACAGGGTGTGGAACCATAATCCTGGCCACTGCTGCATACCACAGCCAGGAGTCTGCTAGGTCACTGGGATAATAACTGGAGTGCATTCAGTAATTAATGATATGCCATACCTCTGCACCTCATAGTGCAGGGCATCTGAACAATGCATGACATACTTGGGGGACAGGGGGCCGGAAAGAGGGACATATTACACATAATGGTGTTACAAACTGAAACAGTAGCTGGTGTTACATGTGTTGCTGTAACATAACATCCCTGAAGGATATGATGTCTGGAACATCAATGGGTGTCAACAGTTAGTGACTGCAATCCTCACATTATCCAACCGACACCACAAAAAAAGACATTGTTTGAGGAACTGACCAATCATTACAGGCAAACTTCTGGCCACTCTGTGGACAAAATGCCAATTGAGAGGTATGTCAGAGGCATATCACTGTCAGATGTCAGATCACTCATTAAATGCATGTCCAGATGAACCCTGTCAATCTAGCAACCCTTCATGTGTATAACAGCACTAATGACATACAATCTGTACTGAAATATGGACCTTTGTCCCACATGTTGTTGGGCTGTCTCCGCAAGTCCTGTCCTGTGAGGTATTCCCACCTACTGACTGAAAAGCTGTAGACCCCACACCTCAAAAATGTCCTCTGCACAGGCAAGGAAAAGGGGCAAGGCCCACATGAAGGACATCCCATATCTTGGAACTAGCAGCAGTGTCCAAGTCCACACCACAATATTATGTGGGGACCTACAAAGCTGTATGGCTTCAGCAATACCTGACAGGATAACATCAACCCCCTCAATGCTAAATGAATATGGTGGACAGCAGCAATGCACAGCTACCATCATAGGTGCAAATAATCGCAGGATGGGCCAAGAAGTAATAGGTGTCTCATTGGCAGCCATGTCACCTTTTTCGCACAAGCAAATAAGGTCACAGGTGATGTATACTAAGGCTATCTTTGAGTGCAAACTGGATACATCCACCAAGGCCAATCAGTAGGCGTTCCAGACATGTGTCCACAATTCCAGAGGCAATGCACATATCTGCTCTGTAGTGGTGGTCAATAACACCACATACACATATACCATAGATATAGGCAACCAGCTGCAGATAGGTGAAGTGTAAACTTCACCCTCCTGTCCCCTCATAGGTAGACATGTGCATGTACAGCACCTGCCTCCCTCCTCTCATGATCAAGAAGCAGGTCTGTAATGCCCTCTCAAAGGCAACACACAGAGGTCTCCATAGGTCTCATACCATTCCTGGCTGCATCCTACATGAACAAAGGCATGGGCTCTCAGACCCATTCTGCAGTATAGTCAACTACAGCCTGAGCACTGGTGTCATCCCATCTGCACAGAGGACAGACAGAAAGTTGATAGAAAACAGGTTATGCATTAGCATGAATGTTCTGAAAGATACACTTCTAAAACTGAAATGTATGCCATTATGTCATGACAGCAGTCCTCAATGACATGGCCGAAAACCTCAGTACTCTCCATTTAATATAAAAACATAATATTAATATGCAATAGGAGATAAATAAAACTATACAGCTCAACTCCTCAAACCAAGGTAATGTAGTGGTCAGAGTCCCAGCTTGGCATGCAGGCATACATGGCTTGAGTACTACAACAGGCAATCCAATTTTACAAGGGAAAGCAGTGTTAAAAGTAATATTTTCATACTAAAATATGTGGTAAGTTATTTTTGTCACTCAGTGTAGTGTAGCTGGTGTAAAATGGAAATGTGAGTGCATATAACTTGTGAAACCGCCCATGTATACATGTGTCCCATACAGTATAATTACACCCGTTGCTACTGTAATGGAAGCACATTTTATATTTTATAAGAAATATATAAAAAATGTATAAAAATATAATATATTATAATAATATTATAAGGATATAATATTATAATATTCTTATTTTAATAATAATGTAATATAATATACATAGAAATATATACAAAAGATATTTTATAAGAATGAACTGTGAACAATGGTTAGCAAAGCTCAGCAGGTGTAAGCATTGCTAAAATGTGAATGCTAAGCAGCAGGCAGCTCAGCACATTGGTAAACGCTGCTAAGTGAAGCCAACACAGATTAAGTATTTGGCCATTTAACCACATGTTGGCATCATTTAGTATTGCACCAAACCTATGCAAATCCACTTTCAACTGCTTTAATCACTCCGTTTTCATCAGCCACTGTTCTGTCCAGCAGCACAATAACTAGCACTGCTATGTCTCAAACCCAGGGCCCTGTATACCAAAGTCAGAGTAATATACCACTACACCATTTGAGTTGCAAGAATTGCTGATGCTTTTTCAAACATATCATGCAGTAGAGTCATTCAACAGTAGGGAAAGATTTTGTAGAATTAGTCAGATATTGTATTTATACATACACACACACACACACACACACACGCACACACATATATATATATATATATATATATATATATATATATATATATATATATATATATGTTGCCTTTTGCTCCTGCCTTTTTGTCAGTGCCACTGTCGCCAACCCATATGACATAGCTGGGCTCATTATCCTCTTGGTGACCTTCCTTTTCACTTTTACTGGTACTCGTCTGTTACAAATCACTCTTGACACTCTTCTCCACTCTCTCCATCCTGCCTGTACTCTCTTCTTTGCCTGTCCTCCACAGTCATCATTATTCTGAAATGTTGATCCCAATCATTTCAACACATCTGCCTTTGCCAAATATACTCCCTGCATGTTCAACATTCAGCTATCCTCCCTCTCATTCATACACAGATATTCTGTCAGTCCTTCTGACCTTCATTCCTTTCATCTTTAGAGCATATTCCCACCTCTCCAGGTTGTCCTAAATATGTTCCCTACTCTCAATACAGTTCACAATGTCATCTGCAAACATCATAGTCAGCAGGGACTCCTGTATTATTTTGTCTGTCAGCCTCTCCATCACCATTGCAAATAAGAAAAGGCTCACAGCTGATCCCTGATGTCATCCCGCCTCCACCTTAAATGCATCTGTCACTCCCACTGCAGACCTCCCTGCTGTCACACCACCCTTGTACATAGCCTGTACCACTCTTACATATATTTCTGCCACTCATGACTTCCTCATACAATGCCACAGCTCCTCTCTAGGCACCCTGTCATATGCTTTCTCTAAGTCCAGAATGACACAAAGCAGCTCCTGACCTCCTCTGTACTTCACCATCAACACTCTCAGAGCAAACATTGCATCTGTAGTGCTCTTTCTTGCCATGACACCATACTGCTGACCACTACTCATCACCTCCCTGCTCAACCTAGCTGCCACTACCCTTTCCCATATCTTCATGTTGTGACTGATCAATGTTATCCCTCTGTAGTTTCTACAGCTCTGCACATCAACCCTATTCTTAAAACGGTACCCAAAGATTTTCTCTCCACTCCTCATGCAACCTCTCACTTTCCAAGATATCATTAAACAATCTGATTATAAAACACCACTGCCATTTCCCCTAAAGACCTTCAGGTTTCCACAGGTATATCATGTGGACCAGCAGGCTTTCCAGTACTCATTCTCTTCATAGCTATCCTTACTTCCTCCTTGGTAAGCTGTTGCACTTTCTGAGTCACCATACCCACATCATCCCACCTTCTCTCTATCATTCTCTTCATTCATCAGCCTATCAAGATACTCTGTCCATCTGCTCAAAACACTCCCCTCACTTGTAAGTATGTTTCCCTTATTATCCTTTATCACCCTTATCTGCTGCACATCTCTCTTAGCTCAGTCCCTCTGTCTAGCCAATCGGTTCATATGCCTCATCCTTAGTCTTTGCCACCTCTCTGTTTGTCATGCACCTCATCTCCTTATACTCCTGTCTACTTTCTTCATCGCTCTGGGAATCCCACTCCTTCTTCCCAAACCACTTTCTCTGTATACTGTCCTGCACTTCCTCTGTCCACGACCAGGTCTCCTTGTACTCCTTTCCTCCATCCACTTGTCACACCAAACACCTTTCTAGCCATCTCCCTTACTAGCTCTGTTGTACTTACCCAGATATTTGGTAAATCGTCACTGCCACCCAGTGCCTGTCTTAACTCTTCCCTGAACTCCACCTCACAATCACCCTTTTCCAGTTCCCACCATTTGATCCTTGGTGCTGCCCTCACACTCCTCCTCTTCTTGATCACCAGCATCGTCTTACAGACCAACATTCTATGCTGCCTAAATACACTTTCTGCTATCACCACTTTACAGTCTCCAATCTCCTTCAAACTGGCTTTCCTACATTGGATATATTCCACCTGTGTGCATTTTCCTCCACTCTTGTATGTCACCCTATGCTCCTCCCTTGTGTTATAGTACATATTCACCACAGCCATGTCCATCCTTTTTGCAAAATCCACTACCATCTCATTGTCTGCATTCTTACTTGCTTACCACCATACATACCCATCAGTTCCTTATGCCCTCTGTTCCCTTCACCACCATGCCCATTGAAATCTGCTGCAGTCACCACTCTTTCACCCCTGGGTACAGCCATCACCATGTCATCCAACTGACTTCACATTTCTCTTTCTCATCCATCGCACAACCAGCTTGCGTAGCATATGCATTAACAACAGTAGTCATTAAACCATCAGTTTCCAGCTTCATAAACATCACTCTATCAGCCACTCATTTCATTCTCCAAAACACTCTTGGCATACTGTTCTTTCAGGATAACTCCTACCACTTTTCTCCTCCCATCCACACTATGATAGCACAATTGTGACCTGCCCCCCCATACACCTAGCTGTACTCCCTTTCCATCTGGTCTCTTGCACACATAGTATATCAACCTTCCCCTGGCCATCATATCAGCTAGCTCTGTCCCTATACCAGTCATACTGCCAACATTAAAAGTTCTTACCCTCATTACCACACTCCTAGCCTTTCTCCTCTCTTCCTGCCATATGTACACCCTCAAGGGTATGCCTGTCAATGCAAAGGCTACTGTGCTATCAAATGACTTAAGTGTGTTACAGCAATATTAAGACAGTGTCACTAATTTTGTCCAATTGCCCTCCATGTATGTGTTCTGTCCTACAGATGTCCTGCTCTAATGGGTTGAGAGAGATGACTGGGCAGCAAGAGTGTGAATACAGTGTGCCATACTGACACAGAACAGAAATGTAAATCAGGTATTACCTGTGTACATGTCAGTATGAGTAGATGTATCTAGCCACCTCATAGCAACAGACACGGGATGCAAAATGTCAGTTAATTAAGCTGTACATGTTGTACATGTGTGTACTCTTAGTTACTGTGCAACCAACATAGTGATATTTATACAGGTACTGGTTGTTGCATTGCCCTGACATAGCTATGGGTACTACAGTAAGCAGGATTATCAGTTTGAAATTGGAGAGGTGTCCAACTGTGTTATGACTTGGTGTCCATGCCTACTCCAAACACATACATAGCTGTATAGAGTCAGTAGAGTAAAGTAGAGTAATCCCCTTTGTTGAATGGCAGCAATATACAAATCACAGACATGGCCCCTATATTGGCTGTACAGGGCAATGTAGGAGCAGGCACCAACCTGGCATCAAGTCAGTCATTGTTTGAACAAGTATATAAGGTTATAGGTGGATTACTGTAAGGCTAACTATGAGTACAAATTGGACATATCCACCAAGGCCAATCACAAGGCTATCTTCCCATATGTCTGCAATCTCAGAGGCAACAAACCAACCCAACCTGTAATGGTGGTCAATCAGACCACATACACACACAACATAGCTATAGCCAACCTGCTGCAGATAGGGTTAGGGCAAACATCACCCCCGTGGCTCAGCATCACTATAGGTAGATATGCACAGCACCTGCACCTCTTCCCTCATCACCAGTGAGCAGGTACATATTGCCTACTGAAAGGCAAGAAAAGTAAGTATCCATGGTACATTAGAATAGCCCTGTTTGCATCCTAATTCTACTTCAACTCAGACATGTGCTCCAGCTGCATTACACACTGTAGTCACACCAGGCCTCGGCACCATCCACACCCCATCCACATGGAAGATGGCCAATGTCATCCATCTACACAGACCTGAATGAGGAATAGAGAATTATGCAATTAAGTGGCCCTCATTTTGGGGAATATGACACATCAGGACCAGGAATGCAATGCAAGCTGATACTGTGCTGATAGATTACAGGGGTATGGTGAGGTTGTGAGTGGTGGCTACTGGTATTCAATGTACATGTGCAGGTTCTGTACATACTATTGCCAAATGTATGGGGTCCTGTGATGTGTTTCCCTGTTTATGTCTTCCAGTTGCAATGTTGCATCAAAAAAGGGCAACATTTTCAGCGGCTGAGACTACCATTATCATCAAAGCCATACTACAGCATTAGGCAATTATGTCTGGCCAGAGCCAGCAACATCTACGGGAGAGGACCGCCCTGTGGAATGACCTTGTTCACAAGATAAACTATGTTGGCCTGCATGCATGTACATATGAGAAGGTCCGGCATCGTGCAACTGACCTCATACTCCATGCCTGGCAAAGAGCTGCTGCAGTGGTCAGGGACTTCACAGCCACAGGTGGGGACCCAGCCAAGCAGCCTCCACTGACACCCACCAAGGAGCTCCTTGCCAACCTTGGGGCACCCATCCCAGTACAATATCAGGGTACAGACCCCCACATGCTGGAGGTGGGTGGCACCCAGACAATGGACGAGGAGCGTGCAGGCAAGGCCCCAGTGGAGATTACTAAACTAGTGTAGCAGACATACTTGTGTCTGTAGAGCATCTACATGTATGTGTCAGGTCAGACTGCAGTTGTGTTTTCTAATGCACAGAAGTGCACATCTATGGTGAAGGACAGCAAATTGTGTAGAATTGGGGGATGCACTGTAAATGTGCAGACATGCTGCATCCATCCTGTACCAGTGTCATATGTAAGTCTGCTGACAAAACCTCTCTCCCACAACTACCTAGGTCCCTCTGGTCTGCATGTGGGATAACAGCCTGAAGCTGGTGAGTATGGAATTGTTCTGTTGTGGTTTGCCAATACCCCAGGCATGTGAAGGGCATGCAATTTACCATGCACACAAATGTCAGTCATAGCCGTATTGCTTTATGTGCATGTTCACTTGTGGTGGGGTTAACTGCATTGCATCACAATGGTCAACACAGGGGCCTATCTGAAGAGAATGCAACATTCCTGTAGCATACCTTACAACCTGTCAGTGCAAGACTTCTGGACAGAGACCAGGAAAATGGGGAACAAATGGCCTAAGGTAGGGACATGTGTGAAACATTACTCTTATACAGTGGATATAAACAGTGTACACACCCCTGCTAAGATGCCAGGTGTTTGTGGTATATACAAATTGAGATCACAATGTGTCAGTCCACACCTTTTCCAACCTTTAATGTGACCTATAACAGGAACAATTCATTTGTAAAACCAACCAATCTGTTGGGCACCAAGTATGGAGTATACAAACCTTGCAATAAGCTGGATGCATACGTGTGCACACTCTTCAGGTAATATTTTATTGCAGCAGCCTGTGATTTACTAACAGCATTCAGTCTGCTTGGGTACACACCTGCCATCAAGTAAAGGCACTCTGAGTAATACTGAACAACAGTCTGCTGTCCAAGTAGGATATTCATGACATTTGCTCAGTTGCCTGCAACAGCAACAGCCATGGCTTGCAGACAGCTTGCAAATCAGCAAAGGGATCTCATATTTGAAAGGTATCACTCAGGAGTAGGGTACAACAACATTACCACAGCATTACATACACCAGGAAACACAGTGGAGACAGTCGTCAAAAGGTGGATTGAATATGGGGCAACAGTGCTGTTGAAAAGAACCTGATGCCCTCCAAAAACTGATGAAAAGAC
Source organism: Protopterus annectens (assembly GCF_019279795.1). Taxonomy (NCBI): domain Eukaryota; kingdom Metazoa; phylum Chordata; order Ceratodontiformes; family Protopteridae; genus Protopterus; species Protopterus annectens. Next base: position 1,310,645,968 of record NC_056739.1, read on the forward strand.
ATGTCCAAACTTGGTCAGGGAGGTTGTCAGGAGACATGCAGCAACACTGTGGGTGTTGCAGGAATCTCTTGCAAGTACTGGTGTTGTGTACTACATGTTAGAACAATTTCCCATATTCTGCATAAGTCTGACCTATGGGACAGGGTCAGAAGATGGAAGCATTTCTCCACACCAAAAAACATCCGGGGTGGATACAACTTGCAATACAGCACATCAAGTCTCCCAAAGGCATGTGTGAAAAAGGTGTAATGAGACTATGGGTCGACCTCACAGCCACAATACCAAAAGGTACGTGTGATGTACCAGCAACATCTCCCTTCACTTGAAGACCACCAGCCCGTTTTGAATCCCACTGGTGACATTAGCCTGCTGTGGGGATGCTGTTCTAAACCCAGAATGGGGCCTGTAGTCATGGTGGTGGGAATTCTGAACAGTTCATAATAACATTCACTTCTGGCCCACATCCATCAGGCATTTGCAAGAACGTTGAGGATGGGGAGGGGTGTCAGCCTTCAACATGACAAAGACCCAAAGCATACATCCAAAGCTACCTGGGAATGGCTCCACCTGAAAATACTCATGGTTATTGATTGGCCAGCCAGAGCCTAGACCTAAGCCTGATAGCAAAACACAAGTGTGACCTGATGAGGGCTGTGCACATGAGCTGCCCTTGCAATCTGACAGAGTTGGGGGACCTTTGCAAGGAAGACTAGCCAAATAATGGCAAGTCAGGATGTGTCATGCTGATAGACACCCTCCCAAAAAGAGTGAATGCTGTATGTCACTTACAAGGTGCTTCAACAAAGTATCATTTTAAGGGTGTACACACTTATGTAGCCTCCATATTGCACATATTTCATTCATTATATTTTACACACAACACATTTGTTTGTTTATCGATTGGATTGCACAGGTCATATGTCACATAAAAGGTGGGTAATATATTTGAATGCATTATTGTGGTCTCATCTTATATATTAAAGAACATGGCATGTTAACAGGGGTGTGTACAATTATCATATCCACTGTAAGCTTGGAAGATTGCTGGTGTAACAAGAATTGTATGACTACACATTTACTGCTGGTTTGGAGGTCTGAAACTCAAATGTATGTCATTAATCAGTGACATCACTCCTCAGATCATCCCAGTTATGGATCAGACAAACACAGGGGTTATGAGAAACAGAGCAAACATATGAGCCAGAAATCTACACATCCTGCCAGTATCTATACAGTTGTGAGCTATGTTCTGTAGTACTTGCCAGTGTGCTATACAGGTGAACAGCTGGGGAAGGGCCATCACTTACTAACACTACTCATGTATCCCAGAGCTTTATATTGTTAGTTACATGTAAGTAAAACTGGCTACAATGCATGATGTTGAGGGCCGTGTGTCATGCATGTCACTGTTTGGCAGTGTTGGCTGGTGACATCAAATCAAAAGGGGGCTGCAGGAGACATCTGAATGGGTGGGGCCAATGGGAAGGGGTGTGACCAACTACAAAGGGGAGGAGCTTTACTCAAAAGAACAAAAACTGGAACTTTTAATTAAATACGCTGCCCTGGGTGCCAAACCATCATTATGAGAGTCCAATCAAGACAAAATGAAGTGTAGAAGAACAAAAATATTTCAATGCATTGGCTGTATGACAGCTTACTTAATATCTAGATGGAAACAAAAAGATTGCAAGGCATAAAAAAATTACTTTTTAAATATATTACTGGAATTCCAGTTAAAGTCAAGTACAAGAAAAACAAGGAGCACTCAACTCAAACCATTTCTCCTTGCACTGTAGTTCTAATTATAGTTTCATAGGTTCATAGGTTTATACTAGGCTATTTGCCCTAAGGCATTTATAAGCCTAGCCCAAAGTTTTGTGGCTTACGCCACCCCTTATATGAAAAAATACTGTGCCCATTAGTTTGTTGTGCCTCTGTCCAGCAGTGACACAGAGATGATTCCCGGGGTAAACCTACAATCTCCCATCCACAGGTCAAGATTTCTCTTGAACAGAGCCAGCGAGGTGCTCTGCCTCACATGGACCGGGATTTTATTCCACAACATAGGGAGTCTCTGAGTGATAAATCTATCCCTCCAGCACGTCCTATTTATATCCGTGCTAAGGTTTAAGTCGTTTGCTCTAGTGGTTTTGGTGGATCTGGATTTTTTGAGGTGGAGCATGTCCATTAATTCCGGGTTGGACATGGCCTTGTATGTCAGGCACATGTCACCTCTGAGCAGACGGTATGTGACTGAATAGAGCTGGAGTTTCTTCAATCTGGCAGCATATGACAGATTTTGGAGACCCTTTATCCTTTTGGTGAGGAACTTTTGGGGTCTCTCCAATTGCTGCAGATGTCGGGTGAGATACATCCCGAATGGGGCATTGTACTCGATCATTGGTCTGATAAGGGAAGAGTACAGGGGAACAATGACCTCACTAGATCTGGATGTGAATCCCTTCATGATCAGGTGGGCAATGTAGAAGGTCTTTCTAACCACTTTAGCAACGTGAGTGTCAAAAGAAAGGCCACTGTGAACCTGGGTCCCCAGGTCCCTGATAACCTCTTCTGTGCTTAGTGGATTGCCACCTATATGGTAGCTTGGGGTTACCTTGTTTTTCCCGAAGGGTATGAGTATACATTTGTTGGCGTTTAACTTCAGGCCATGGCTCTGGCACCAGCTATCTGTTTCCGTGAGTCCCTTCTGAAGGATATCCGTGTCCGATGCACTTTCCACTATGGCACCCAGTTTGCAGTCGTCTGCAAACTTTGTCAGCCAAAGTCCTCCCATGTTGGCCTGTACTTCTGAGAAGTAGATGCCGAACAATAGGGGGCCAAGGACCGAGCCCTGTGGGACACCACTTGTGACCGGCTTGGAGTCTGACATAGCGCCAGCAACTCTAACCCTGTGGGTTCTGTCCTTAAGCCAGTTTGCAACCCATCTTGTGACATATGGGTTTACATTTAAGCTGGTAGTTTTTCTACAATACCCGAGTGGGGTATTGTGTCGAAAGCCTTTGCAAGGTCAAGGTAGGCTGTATGGACTGCCTTTCCTCATCAATGGCCTTGGTGACTGTTTCAAGAAGTCAACCAAGTTCAAAAGGCATGATCTGCCCTTGACGAAGCCAAACTGGGTCGGGTCCAATGTCTGCAAGTCCCCTATATCTTTGTTTATGAGCTCCATTATGATCCTCTCCATAGCTTTGCAGACTAGACTTGTTAAGCTTATGGGGCGGTAATTACCAGGGTCCGTAGAGGCACCGCCTTTGTGGAGTGGGACCACAGTTGCCGTACGCCACTCCTTGGGCACGTATCCTGTGGTAAGGCTGAGATTAAACAGCTGCCTTATGTGCGGGTTTAATTACTCATTTAGCTCGTGTAGCACACAGTATTTGTAATAAAGGACAGGATTACAGTATTTTAAGAAGCTTGTTACCTTTGTTGGAGATAAGTTATATTCAGCTTTATAAAAGTACCAAGTAACATGCTGAAAGTAGCAATCTCTGTGATACTCCCTGTGATGGCCATGCCCTAGCCCAGCAATCAAGGAGCCTCAATCCTCACCACTAACACCAGGGAGGTCATCTCCTAGAAGAGGAAATGATAACTAATACAGACAGTAAAGTACAAATTCCCCTTAAGTGCACACAGAGATCACAGTCAGTCTGGGGCTGGTTGCTCCCTTGCTCTCCAGGTCCCCAATAAGACTTACCACTGGCATAGCTATAGGGTCCAGATCTCAGCCTAGCTGGCAAGCTAGCCTCCAGTACCCTCTCTGTCCAACCAGTGCATCGTGTCCCTGCCCAGGTAGTTGACACACACTCACACTTTATATGTATTTATACAACTTCACAGACACTCCTGGGAAAGGCTGACACAGATTCTCTAGCTGTGCCCCTTTACCCAGACTACATGGTAGTAATTACTGCCTCTACCAGCTTAATAATTATCAGCTACCCAAAGGCCCTTGAAAGGGTGTCCAATTATTACTGTGCAATATTATTATCCAATTGGTAATGTGACTATTCAGTCTAAGGCTTATTAGAGTGGCTTATTACAATAACCTCTATAAATATGCAATGTACTCTAGAGCCTACTTCTCTACACAAACCAGCCACAGGTAATGTTTTTTTAAATATTTAATAATAAATAATTAAAATACAAGACAATACTACTACACCACAGAGATATGTAAGAGTTCAGAGATCACACAGAAATTTAAAATAATACAGTAGGACAGGTCTGATGTCAAAGAAAAACACTTAATCTAACTTTCTAATCTTTAGCTAATCTTAAGAGAAAACACAGTGCTATAATCCTACTTACATATATAAAGAGTATAAGCAGTACTGGGGTTGATGGCCCAAGACAAATGCTTTCAGTCTCTCACCGAACAATAGTTTTTAAAACACTAACAAACAGCTCTGCTAATGCCCTTCCAAATTACATCATTTTGACACTTACGTTTTCCCAGTATTCACATTACATCATCTTGACACTTAGTCTGGAGTTCCCAGGCCGCAAATTGAATTATTTAGCAAGCTAACACCTGCTCAGGAAACTACAACAATAAAAGACATTTCACATGTACACTCTAACAATTATTCCTTAAGTTAAGACAATAGAAAGAATGTGTTCCACCAGATGCTTTGGCACCACTTTTTTAGATAATTGTAACTTTAAAGAACATTTGAAATGCTTGGCTTGATTTCCCTTATAGCAGATGACAATGTTGCAACAATCTTGAAGTTCACATTTTACAGTGTTTTCTTTCATTTAAAAACCAAGCTTGTATTTTACATTTATTTATACAAATGATAGAATTATGTATCAAATTCTATTTGACTAGGCTGGCAGCCTTACCCATCTTTCCCCAATCTTCACACCCCCAGTTGTAAAAATGTTTCTTATCCAATAAAGACCTGCTGCCTGACAATAACTATCTACTTGTTTCATGGGGAAAACATGATCAAAGTAAAAAAATGAACAGCAAACAAGAAACAAGCTTAAGATACATTGCTTAAAGGATTACTGTACAGGTTATGGACCACACATGATAGATTGGCATTGTGTTTAGTTTATGGGTAAAGCCTGCAAGGATGACTGAAAGTCTCCAACAAAGGTAACAAGCTTCTTAAAATACTGTAATCCTGTCCTTTATTACAAATACTGTCATATGAATTTCAATACCCAAGGCTTATACATTATCTAGTTATGTAAATATTCTCTGCATGGCAACAACAAAAAAGGCTTTCGATGTTGGTAATTCTTTAACAGTATGCTTATTAAAGCTTACTTGCATCTTACAATCCCAGACAAGCTTACCTGATGGTCATGAAAGCATTGCTACTTAAACACAGAGCAACAAGCACTTTCTGAATAATAAGAAGCATAAATCAACAGTATAAAAATATGACAGAAAACAAGAACAATCTGCAAAATCAAGCAAGGACAGATGAAAAGCCATTGCAGTACTTGTCTACCTTGGATGGCAGGATACTCTGCACATGTACACTGCATAACTGCTCCTTGCCTTGCTTGGACACATCCAGAGTCACTACATGGGGGAAGTTGGGTGCAACAAGTATGTCACAATTTGAAATGTCTCTGGCTGACTGTGATGGCCCTGACACATTTGTCATACCTCTCAACCTCAGAGCAAGAAATCTGGACAAAGCCATACATAGAAGTGGGACAAAGGTCCAAAAATAAGGACAATATTTAAATATAAAAATTTAAATATTGCTCTTATAAACTTTCTAATAGAATAGTAGGTTGTGCATTAGTATGAATTTTCTGAAGGGTTTGAAATCTGCAACTCAAATGTCTGACATTATTTTCTAACTTCACTCTTTAATGATTTGCCTCTAATTTGCCAGAAAACCACAATTTTATGAAAAAATGGACCAAAAATGTGATGCAAAAATATAAAGTAGCCACACAATACAGCTGGGAATATGCCAAAGATAGGACACTTTTTAAAATATTAGTACTTTTAACCTGAGCAGCTGACAAAATAAACAAATTTACATGCATTTCTGAAATAAAAGTAATCTATAACTCTGATTATTACAGTTATTTATTAATTGTAAATCCTCCACATTTTCTTCCAAAACTGCCATTTTGTGGAGGGATTATTAGAGAGAGAGCAACATTTTGAGCCAAAATTGAGGACAGTTGAGAGGTTTGGATATGCCTAATTCTATAAAGCAATTTATTTTCACATACCTCTCAACCTGTTAATGCAAGAGATATGGACAAGGCCAAATATATTGGGGAACATACAAACAGTACTAAATATTGCTCTTGTATAAACTTAGTTGATAGAATAACAGGTCTTGCTGTAGCATGCATTTTTCTGAAGGTTATGAAGTCTGAAACTCAATGACTGTCATTATTTAGTGATTTGCCAAAAAACCACAAATTTTATGAGGAACAAACCAAAAATAAGAAGCAAAAATCTATTAATTCTGTGGCTATTTCACCCCATTTACCATAGGTTCCTAGGCAGGTACTAGGCTATTGGCCCTAGGGCCTATACAAGCCTAGCCAAAAAGGTACCCTAACTTTTGCCACCCAAGAAAATTATTTTCCTGTGCCCCTGTCGAGCAGAGCCACAGAGGTGATCCCTGGGCTGAATTTCCTATTTCCCATCCAATCATTGAGATTTTTCTTGAAGAGTGCTAATGAGGAGCTTTGTTTGATATAGATAGGTAGTTTGTTCCAGAGTATGGGAAGTCTCTGGAATAGGAATCTATCCCTCCAGCATGTTCTGTTTATTGTGGTGACAAGGTTTAGGTCCCTAGAGCATGTAGCTCGGAGGGATTGGGATTTCTTTAAGTGGAGTATGTCCAACAGCTCTGGGTTTGACATAGCTTTGTATGTTATGCAGAGATCGCCTCTGAGTAGGCGATATGTGGCAGAGTAAAGCTGGAGTTTTTTGAGACGGTCTGCGTAGGGCATCTGTTTGAGGGCTGTAATCTTCTTTGTGAGGTATTTCTGTGGCCTTTCCAGTTGTTGTAGATGTCTTGTGAGGTACATACCAAAAGGGGCGTTGTACTCTATAATAGGTCTAATGAGTGACGAGTAGAGGAGAACAATGACCTCTTTTTTCCTGAATGAGAAAACTTTTGTTATGAGGAGAGCCACGTAGAAGGATTTCCTGACTACTGTGGTGATGTGATTATCAAAGGAGAGACTACTGTCCACCTGAGTCCCAAGGTCTCTTATCACACATCAGTGTTAAGTAGACTACCACCTATGTGGTAGCTCATGGGTACAGAGTTTTTATCAAAGGGGATGACAATGCACTTTTTGGCACTGAGCATGAGGCCATGGCTTTGACACCAGGCATTTGTCTCAGTGAGGCCCTTTTGTAGGATGTCCACATCATTAGGAGTTTCAATTATGGCTCTTAGTTTGCAGTCATCTGTGAACTTCATTAGCCAAAGACCTTCTCTGTTAGCCTGTACTTCAGAAAAGTAGATACCAAACAGGAGAGGAGCCATGACTGAACCCTGTGGTACTCCACTTGTCACTGGTCTGAAGTCAGATTTGGAGTCTGCTACTTTCACAGTGTGGGTTAGATACCAAATAGAAGAGGACCCATGACTGAACCCTATGGTACTCCACTTGTCACTGGTCTGAAGTCGGATTTGGAGTCTTCTACTTTCACAGTGTGGGTTCTGTCAGTGAGCCAGTTGGCAGCCCATCTTGTGACATAGGGATTTATACCTAGTTTAGTGAGTTTATCTATAATTCCAGAGCAGGGGGTGGTGTCAAAACCCTTGGCGAGATCTAGATAGGCTGTGTGAACCACCTTACCCTCATCTACGGCTTTAGTGACTGCTTCAAAGAAGTCAATCAAGTTTAGGAGATATGATCTGCCTTTTACAAACCCAAACTGGATGGGGTCCAGAGTTTGGAGATTACCAATGTCTTTGTTTATAAGTTCCATGATGTTCCATGGCCTTGCAGACCAGGCTCGTTAGGCTAATGGGGTGGTAGTTCCCAGGGTCCATGGTGGCTCCCCCTTTGTGGAGTGGGATAAATGTTGCTGTGCGCCATTCAGTGGGCACAAAGCCTGAGGTGAGGCTATGATTGAACATGGTGCTTAGGTGGAGTGCCAGTTCTTTCTGTAGTTCATGTAGAATGCAGCCTGGGATGTTGTCAGGTTGCTGTGTCCTTGGCTTTGGAGAGTGTGGTTTTTACCTGTGCAGCCGTGATTACAGAAACTTTGCATTCTTCCGGTATAGAGATGGGCCCTTTAGGGGGTGAGGGGGGTAAAGTTAGCACTGAACCTATCTGCCAGGATGTTGGCAATATCAGTTGGCTCTGAATATTTAGAGCCATTGTGCTGTAACTCGGAGCAGATCTGAGTGTTGCCATTGAGATTCTTGACATAGCTATAGAATGCTTTGTGGTTGTCTTTAGAATCAGTGGCAATTTTGTTTTCATAACTAACTTTGGAGGATTTTATGAGGGATCTCAGCTTATTACTGAGGCTGACCAGGGAGTACTTCCAGTCATGGGATTTTACTCTTTTTTGCAACAGTATCTTTCTTCTGTTGTAGAGTTTGTTTATGGCAGGGGACCACCAGATTGGCTTCCTTTTTTTGAAGGATAGCATCTTGATTCTGTTAGGGATAGCACGATCCATGCATTCGTGTAAGTGTTTATAAAGTGCATTTGTGTAGGATTCAGCAGCTGTACCTCTATTGTCCATCTGCGTGGGGGTCGTGAAGTTTGCCACTTATGTCTTAAAAAGCGTGAAGTTGGCTTTGGAGAAATATTTTACAGTGGTTTCCCTAATCGGAGGTGGGGGCAGGATGTGGTTGTCTAGGCTGATTAGCTTGTGGTCGGATCTGACCAATGAGGAATTGACCTCTGGTGTGGAACACCGGTCGCTCATGTTGGTAATGACCAGGTGTAGGATATTGCTGCCCCTGGTGGGGGTGTGGCTAAGTTGATCCAAGACGTTGGAATTTATGAATTCCAGAAAACATTGTGCAAAAGAGTTGGTACATGAGTAGTTTTCCCAGTTAATGGTGGGGTAGTTGAAATCACCCATTATTAGGGTGTTGGGTTGTACCCTAATATTTTCCAGTGTATCAAGAAATAAGGAGTGGGAATCCTGGGGAATGGTGGGGGATCTGTAGCAAGTTACAATTTGGATTGTGGTCTTGCCCAGATTTAGTTGGACTTGGATAATCTCAGATTAATTATGCTGAGCAACTAGTCTGGAGGTGTGGATATCCTTAATGAATATGGACACGCCTCCACCTTTAGTGTTTCGGTCCAGGTTAGGTGAGTGGCTTAATGGCTAAGGTGTTTGCCTTACAAACACAAGATGCAGGGTTTGAGTCTCACAAGGGATAATTGGCTAGGCTTAAAATGTCTCGCAAGGGCAGTTAGCTTAGTACTAAACTATGAACCTATGAACATATGAATTACAGCCTGGTAGTACAGGGGTGCTCTCTGGCTTAATGGCTAAGGTATTTGCCTTACAAACACAAGGTGCATGGTTTGAGTCTCACAAGGGATAATTGGCTAGGCTTAAAATGGCTCGCAAGGGCAGTTAGCTTAGTACTAAACTATGAACCTATGAACATATGAATTACAGCCTGGTAGTACAGGAGTGCTCTCTGGAGCCTTGAACCAGGTCTCTGCTACTGCACAGATGTCGATGTTCTCCATTTTAAGGAGTGCCTCGAGTGAATGCATTTTGAGGTTTAGACTTCTAGCATTAAGTAGCATTACCCTCACATTTTGTACAGTAACGTGCATGCTGCTTTACTCCTGTGATTATTTGGATTTCATTTGAAAGTTTTATTTTGCATTTTACAGCACAAAGATTAAGATATCTGCTAAGCAATGCAATGTAGTCTCACAATGAAAATAGACTTAGCATTAAAACTTCTCTGCCCTTGAAACTCACATTCATTGAAACAGCATTGAAATCCACATTCAATGAAAATTCATTTGGCTAATATAAAGATTATCTTTGGTCTGTTTTCAAATGATAGTCCCTTGCACACAAGACATACATGTGTTGTGTGATACACCTTCCTGATTGTATTAAGTTATATTCCTTGTATGATACAGTACAGTTGTTAGAGGGTGATTTAAATTTATTGTTTTGAATATTTTTCCAGTAAACAATAAAACAAAATGCATGCACCAATAATGACAAAACTGCCCAACTGAGAACATTTCCATCATAAAAGTCCACTCAAACTTCTACAATCCACCAGTATCAGTAAATATGCACAATCTCTGCAGAAGTAAAAGGCATCTATAAAATTCCACATTAAAGAGATCTCTAACTAATGAAGAGGTTGCTGCTAGCAAACAACTTTATATTTCATTGTTTCATCTACAAATAAAGTGCCTGTATATTTGCCAAAACAGACATTTTTAGTACAGCAGCACCCACCCTCTGTGGAAGTAGAACCCACAGCCTTCTGCATCAAAAGCAAGTATACTACTTGTGCTATTAACAATGCAGGCAGACTTAGCATAAGCAGCACTAAACTTATCTTCCCCTGCAGCTCTCAGCTCCTTGTAAAATCTACTCGACACTCAACTGTATCTCTCGACTTCACAGCACAAGAAATCTGGAAAAAGCCAAAATTTATTGGGGTGGGACAAAAGCCCAAAAAACAGGGACACATTTTAAACATTGCTTGTATAATTTTGGAAAGTTGCTAATATAAAATGCTGTGTTACCACCATACATTTCACTGCCAAGTCTTGAATCCAGGACCTTGTGCAAAACAGTCAGAGCAACATACCACTATGCCATATCAGCTGTTTTACAAAAGAGATGAAGACTGAAACTTAAATGGCTACCATTTAGTGAATTCAGTTCTCACCATAGCTGTCAACCTCTTAGCATAAAATACCTGGACAAAGCCAGTAATGGGGGAATACAGCCCTCAAACATATTCAGTGAATTCAGTTCTCACCACACCTCTCAACCTTAGCACAAAATACCTGGACGAAGCCAATAATGAGGGAATACAGTCCCAGAAATAGGAACACATTTCAAATATTCATCTTATAAACTTAGAAAATTGCTAGATTAAAAGGTTTTGTGTTACTATGTACTTTCTGAAGAATATGAAGTCTGAAATTCAAATGCCTGTCAATTTTATTTAACATTTGTTAACCAGGAAAGTCTGACTTGGAACAAAAGCTAATTTGCAGCAGAGGCCCAGGGAGAAATACTGCAGACACATGTCTTTGTAACATGGGAGGACACCAGAGCACACCCACACACAAACACAGGGAGGACATGCAGACTCCATACAGAAAACACCCCAGTCAAGAATCAAACCAGAGAACCTCTAGCTTTAAGGCAACAATGCTACCACTGCACCATCAACTATCTAAGGGAGTACAAATTCAGAAACCACATATTTTATGATGAACAGAACAGAACAAAATATGAGACAAAAATCTTCAAATGTTTCACAGATGGTGGTGGGTAGGGAATTCAGACTCTTGTTACCTGAACCCAAGGTACAGGGTTCAAGCCTGAGGTATTCTCTAACCACCACCAGCAAGTATCCTGAGTTCTCTGTATAGCCACCAGTATAAATCAACTGGGGCATTACACACACACACACACACACACACACACACACACACACACACACACACACACACACACACTAGATCACTAGATTGTACTATCGTGGCACACAGCTGGGGGGAGCTGCAGCCCAATATCATGAGCCGCCACTGCCATTTGGGTAATGCGAGGTCTGTGTAACAGATTTGTGCCACCGATATCATGCGCTGCCACTGCCATTTGGGTAATGTGAGGTCTGTGTAATGGATTTGTACCACCTCACCTGTAAGTGTATGTGTGTGTACCAACCATCCTCAAAGTGCATGTATTAATGTACATATGTTGTTTTTCCCTCACAGGTGGTGATGGGGTTTGTGGTCCTTCCCACTTGGAAACTGATTTCATTGTCTCTGCAAACTCTGACAATGATGATAGGAATAGTGAGGTACAGGTGGGGTTGTCAGGGGCTGAATCTGTGCCATTGGTTGGCATCCCACTCTTGTCCACACCATCCCCGCACACAGTGACAATGCCCACACATACCCCATCACCAGTGGCCACAGATGATGGACAGTTGGCAGATGGTGGCATGAAAAAGGCTAGTGTGGTGACTATAGCAGGTGTGAGTGTAGACACTAGCCATAGCCAGAGTGCAGGTGAGGTCCCACACAGGCGGATGGACAGGGGTGTTCACAGGAGGGCTGTTGCTCATCAAGCTGCTGTTGCAAGTGACACAGCAGGTGTCACCAGATGCATGTTTTGGGCTGTCATGGATGCACTGGCACATAGTAAACAACACACCAGACAAATACTCCGGGTGGTGGATGCAACTCTTCCTGATTTACGTGGTGACATACACAACCTTGTTGAAGCCACATGTCAAAATGCTGAGGCCATGAATAGATGGTGGGGTAAGACCTTGGCAATCTTTGACCATGGCATGTCTGCGCTAGAGCGTGTGGTGGGAGATGGGCATCGGCCATGTGAATGTAGGTCATCACCAACAACAACTGAGAGTCTACGGAGCCATGCACCTTCACACTCCCATAGTGGCAGTGACACCAGCACTACTGAAGAGGGGTTGCTGTCCACATCACATCGGAGCAGGTCATGTGCATGTGGTCATGGCTGGTCCCATCAGGGGCATGGATCCAGCAGAAAGCAGTCACCATCAGGAAGCAGTACTGCATCTGATCTTGGGCCTGGTGGTTCCAGTAATACCCCTGGCAGGACCAGTTCCCATGTCCATGGCCAGAGACTGTGAACTGGACACCTTGCCATATACGGTTCACAGCTGTCCAATATACCCCTGTGTAGGGCAGCCACATGGTGTGACTGTGTGCATACATACACACACATCTGTATTACAGGCAAGTTACCTCCAGAAACAAACAGCACCTCTGCACAGCTCATCTATTGGATACCCCTCTGAACACACACACATGATGTTAACCGTATGGCTCAGCCTAGGCATCTGGCAAACCCACACCACACCCTGTGCATATGATGATACCTGCACCACTACCATGTCATCCATAACATCAATGCAGGGACATGCTAATATGGGTCTGATGCACAGGGTGAATATAGTGCAGTGTAGCTATGTAAGACTATGTAAGGTGCTGTCTGCTTGCATTTGTTATGGGTACACATATAGGTGCATGTACCTTATTAGCCAGGATGCTATATTGCTGTTAGTACTACTGAATGTAGTCTGACATGCTATATTCTGTTGTGTTCCAGGTGTCTGTGTGTCTGTAGGCTTTGGCTCTGTAGACATTCCCAAGAGGGAGTATGGCAGAGTGGGAATACACTGACCATGCCATAGGCAAGGTATAGCTTTATATGTACATGTACCAGGTGTGTATTCATGCAACAGCGTATGAGGGACACTGTTGTCAGACAATGTGACCTTGCATACATACCCCTTGTCACATACAGGTAGCCTTCAGACATGTCACCTCAGTGTTGTGTAGTACCACAATCTCATACATACAGAACAGGTTACTGCAGTACTGTCAGCAGGTCCATCACAGGTGTAGCCATTACATTAAGTGCAACAGATTCACCTGTCAACACCTGTTGGCCCAGCTATTTCTTCTCCATACACTCAACCCTGATACAGTTGATGAGGGCATGCATTATACTGTGTACAATAGGTTTGTGATATGAATTCCTGAGTTCACCTGGTAGAACAGGGAGATAAAATGGTATATCCTTTGCATACACACAGTAGGGACTGAGACAGGGGATATGCATACTGTAACATAAACACAGTTGGCATCAGACAGAATAGTAAATCTACATTTTCACTTTGATGAACTGTAGTACTACATACACATGACATGCCCCACACAGATTATATGTATGGGACATAACACACTACCTCTTACAACATGTAATGTTCTGAATGCCTTCATGGATGGTGAGATAACTCACCAGAAATAGCATATGGAGTCATGTATTGCTCTTACAAACCTGGACAGGTGATAGTGTAGCAGACATTGTATCAGCATGATGTTTCAGTCAGGTATGATACCTGATGCTGGAATGTGTGTCACTACACTCACTGTGGCTGATTTGGTAACAATATCACATGCATGGCCATTGTTAAGGGACACAAACCACATATAGGTTGCATACATCTGGATATTCCGTACATGTCTGTACAGAGGACTGGTATTGAAGCACAATGGTTTAACATGCTGCATGCGAGGCAGATGCCATCGGGAGGTGGTAAACAGGCATGGATGGTACACACATCAAAATTGTAGCAGCCAAACAGGATATGATTTTCACCCAAACACCACACACAGTTGCCAGTATTGAGATTAGACCCTTTACTTATCTAGTTATTACTACTATAGTGTTACGCAATTATCAGACATGTCACATAGCTTACATAATGTTTTTAGTCCCAAGGTACTTCTAAAATTAATGCCATCAGCAGGTCTAGTAAAGTAGGGTGATGGGAAGTTTACAGGGACGTACACAACTCAAAATGGTATAACCCACACAGTGTATGATTCTCACACAAACACTTCCCAGTATTGTAATTAGGACCCCTACCTATCTGGTTATTTTTACTATAGTATTACACAGTTATCAGACGCACCACGGAGCTTACATGATTTCACCTCATCCCAAGGTACTTCTAAGGTGAATGACATTAGCAGGCCTAGTAAAGTAGGATGATGGGAAGTTTACAGGGTGGTACACAACTCAAAATGGTATAACCCACACAGTATATGATTCTCACACAAACACACACAAACAGTTGCCAGTATTGAGATTAGAACTCCTACTTATCTAGTTATTTCTATTATAGTGTTACACAGTTATCAGACGCACCATGGAGCTTACGTGATTTCCTGTAGCCCCAAGGTACTTCTAAGGTGAATGACATCAGCAGGCCTAGTAAAGTAGGGTGATGAGAAGTTTACAGGATGGTACACAACTCAAAATTGTATATCCCACACAGCATATGATTCTCACACAAACAGTTTCCAGCATTGAGATTAGAACCCTAACCTGTCTAGTTATTTCTACTATAGTGTTACGCAGTTATCAGATGGGCCACAGAGCTTACTAGGCTGACAACTGGCCAAAGGTGCTGATAACTACACAGCTGAGGTAAACTATTATAGGTGCCAGAAAGTTTGCCTTCAGTTTTTCCCTTGTATGTTGCTAGTTCTTTCTCTCTTGCACTTCAAATAGCCTAATAGCTTTGTACTTCAACAGGTTTTTGTATCAATACTTCTAGCACACCTGAGAGCCATCAGCAGTAGTCATTCCTCACAGAATTAGCTCCAGTATGTAGTAGTTATGACCACCCCTCCTGGCATGATTAAAGTGCAGTTCTCTGTTCTTTTGCCCATTAACCTGGTGCACTTGGGCATTCTGAGGCATTGCTGTAACTGACTCATGTACACAGACAGTCCTCTCCTCTAAACCCCAAACACTCAGACTTGTGAGAGATAACCCTAGATCACTGAATTGGAAAATATGCAGTCTCCAGTGAAGACTGGACTATGTGGTCAAGAGGGGAAGGGTCAACACTTGCACCACACCACATGGAACACATACCCCTCCAGAGCACCCACTATCACAGCTCTAACATACAAACAAAAAACACACACTCACATTCACAGAGGCACTGAATAGAGATTTACCCAAACAGCAGAGTCCACCAAGACAGAAACCCACTCAACTACCACAACACAGCACAAACCACAGGACACATATCTCAGCTACACAGTGTGCCTCTCAACCTAAGACCCTAAGGCTAACCACCTTGCCCAATACAGTAATCAATGGTGACTCAATAGTGAGGCACACAGATGCCCCATTCACTAGGTTGAACATGGAGAAGGTAACAGTCAGCTGTATATCAGGTGCCAGAATCCCAGTTAGGTCACTCCACAACTTCAAGTATCACTCTGTCATTGTCCATGTGTGTGTGAATGACCTGAGACACACCTCCCTGGACAACATGAAAAGAGACATGGTTGGGCACTCAGATTATGTAGGCCAGGCAGGTATGACAGTAGTACTGAGCAGTATACTACTGTCATCCAGAATGATACCTCAGTACAAACAACAAATGATTGACTTCAACAATTAGCTTAAGTGTCTAGAGTCATTCTCAGGGAATCCAGTATCTGTCTGCTTGGGATGACATGATTGACAGGCAGCGATGGCTTGCCCAAGATAACCTCCATCTGTCACTCCTGAGTTTCCAGGAACTGGCTAAGTGTCTTGCCAGCCCTATAGTGTCTGTTTAGGTAGTGTTCCAAATAAAATTACCACCATAACAACTATACATAAATGCAATCTGAGGGTCATGCTGTTGAACACTAGACATCTACAGCTTGAGATGCAGTCACTTGAAGCACTCCTCAAAATGGAGAACACTGACATTTGTGTTGTAACAGAAATATGGTTTACAGCAGCAGACAGCACCCTTGCACTACCAGGCTATAACTCATTCCACACCTGTCAGCCCCAAAACATGGACCACAGCTTCAGAGGCTGTAGTGTTTCCATATTCATACAGGATATGCACACCTCTAGAATAGTATCCCAGCATAATGCATCTGAGATACTTCAGGTACAACTGACACTGGGTAATAGTGCAATCCAGGCCATAGCCTACTATAGGTCACCATCCACGTCCCTAGACTCTCAGTCCACATTCCTCAACATCCTGGAATCTTTCAAGGTCCTACTCAACACTCTCATACTAGGAGACTTCAACTACCCCTCCATCAACTGGGAAAGATACTCAAGCACCAATACACTGGTGCAACTCTTCCTGGAATTCATCGGTTCCAAAGCCCTGGACCAGCTCATTCTGATACTCATTAGAGGAAGCAACATTCTTGACCTGTGTTTATTACTAACATATAGGGCCATTGCTTGACAACAGTAGTCAATCCCAACTGGTCAGATCCAACATAGAGTAATCACCATGGAAATCCATACCTCACCCCCCCCAAAGGTAACCACCTTGAAAAACTTCTCCAAAGCTGACTTTGGACTCCTAAAAACAGAGGTGGCAAACTTCACAGCACCCATGCCAATGGAAATACCTGCATGATGGCCATATCATACACAAATGCACTGTACAAACATGTACATCAATGCATGGAACTAGTCATACCCAACAGAACCATGACACTCTCCTCCAAACACTGGAGGCCAATCTGGTGGTCTCTAGCCATTAATAACCCATACAACAGAAGGAGGAAAATGTTGCAGACAAAGGTGGAGTCCCAAGGGTGGTAAAACTCCCTTATTAGCCTTAACAACAACTTGAGATCCCTCATGAAATCATCTAAAGCCAGCTCTGATGGCAGAATTGCAGCAGACACTGACAACAATCACAAATCCTTTCTTAGTGATATCCAGAACCTCCACAGCAATACCCAGAAGTGCTCTGTGTTACTGCACAATGCTACCTCCTATACTGAGCCAACAGATATTACCAACATTCTTGCCAACACTTTCAGTTTTTACCCTCTCTTCCCCCCCCCCCCCCAGGGGAACAATCAGAATGCCAGAAGAATGCCAGGCATCCAGAATTACTGCTGTCCAAGTTAAACCTGCATTGTCCACGGGCAAGAATACAGCTTCCATGGGACCCAAAATTATACGTGGCTGTGTTTTGCATGAACTACAAATATACCTGGCACCACATCTGTGTGCCCTGTTCAGTCACAGCCTCACCTCAGGCTTTGTCCCTCCCAAATAGTGCACTGCTGCAGTCATCCCTCTCCATAATGGTGTAGCAAGTGCAGACACTGGGAATTATCAGCCCATTAGCCTGACGAGTCTGATATGTACAGCTATGGAGCACATCATCAGGGACCTGATCAACAAACATATAGGTAAACTCCTAACTCTGGACCCCACACAGTTTGTCTTTGTGAAAGGGAGATCATGCCTGCTCAACCTGGTTGACTTCTTTGAGTCAGTCACCAGGGTGGTGTATGACAGTAAGGCACTGCATACAGCCTACATCAATCTGGCCAAGGCTCTTGATACCATTCCTCAGTCAGGTATTATTGATGAACCCACCAAACTAAGCATCAACCCCTATATCATTAGGGGGTTGCAAACTGGCTCACAGATAGAACACACAGTGTGAAAGTAGCAAGCTCCAAGTCAGACTGCCAACCAATCACAAATGGAGTTCCACAGGAATCACTCCTGGGTACTCTCCTGTTCAGCATCTACTTTCAGGAGTCCAGGCCAACACAAAGGAACTCTGGCTGACCAAGTTCACAGACAACTACAAGCTGGGAGCCATCATTAACTCTATAAGTGATGCAGACATCCTACAGAAAGGTCTCACTGATACCACTGACTGGTGTGGAAACCATGGCCTGAAGCTTAACACCACAAAATGCATCATCAGACGCTTTGGTAAAAACTCAGTTCTCACTAAGTACCACATCGATGGCAGCTACTGAACACTGTGGGCGTTATAAGAGATCTGGGGATACAGGTTGACAGCAACCTCTCCTTTAACCACCACATTGCCATTGTGGTCAGGAAATCCTTCTATGTGGCACATCTCATTACCAAGGGTTTTGCATCCAGGAAGAAAGGGGTCATCATCTCTGTGTACTCTTCCTTCATTAGACCAATCATCAAGTATAATGATCCATTTGGCATGTATCTCACTAGACACCTGCAAGAGCTGGAGACGCCACAGAAGTAACTCACAAAGAGGATCCTAGGCATTAAACACATGTCCTACTCAGAGAGACTCAAAAGACTACAGCTATTTTGTGTCTCATATCACCTACTTAGAGGCGATTTCTGCTTGACTTGCAAAGCCATTTCTGACACAGCTGTTTTAGAAATGCTACACCTAAAGACATCCCAAACCCTCTGCATCACACACTGCATGGACCTCAACCGCATTACCACAATCAACACAATATGCTGGAGGGACAGGTTCCTCACCCAGAGACTGCACATGTCCTGGAATAGACTTCCCATACATATCAAGCAAAGCACCTAGATGACCCTGTTCCAGTGAAATCTTGATGAGTGGATGGGTAATAGAAAGTTTAACTCAGGGATCACTCAAGTGGCTCTACATGATGGAGGC